>NC_071274.1:13276504-13576504 GCF_023375685.1 Ictalurus furcatus
TTTGCTGATGAAATTAATGGAGATGTGTGACCAGGGATGTTCTGGAATGGGCAGAGGATTAAGTTTGCCCACTGGTAATATTAGAAGAACCTTGGACTGGGCACAGGTGGAACATGACAAGACCACTCTATGCAAATCCCTCAGCATGTTTGCCCACCAGTACTTCTCACATATTAGATAGTAGGTGCGCTGTGTACCTGGATGGCCTGTGGCGACTGCCGTGTGGGCCCATGAGATGAGTTCCACCCATTGCTGTTCAGGCACATACTGTTTACCAGGGGGACATGCAGTTGGGATCTGTGAGCTTGGGATTCTTGCCAGGGTCTGATCTAACTCCCACTCAATGGAGCTGAGCATACATGTAGGTGGGATAATGAACTCATCTGAGCTTTCTTGTACCTCTGGGACATGTACCCGGTAGACACATCAGCTTTAGTATTCTTAGATCCTGATTGACAGGACAGCATGGACTAGAAATGTGAGGACAAATACCAGTGGGCTTGATGAGGTGTCAAACGTTCAGCAGTGCACAGATATTCAAGGTTCTTATGGTCGCTGAAGACGATAAATGGGTGTGTGGCCCCCGCTGAAGACAACTTCTTGGAGAAGAAGGTGACTGGGTGAAGCTTGAGTTTGTCCCCGAACCTCTGAGACAGCACAGTGCTGACTCCAGTCTCTGAAGCATCTACCTCCATAATGAAGGGTTTGGTGGGATCGGGGAGCTTGAGATGGGGAGCCGTGGTGAATGCCTGTTTGAGTCATTCGAATGCCATTTTGGAGGCTTGGTTCCATGGCAGATGCTTAGGGTTTCCTTTCAGCAGGGACATCAAGGGGTGTGTTATGGTGCTGGATCCTCTTAGGAAGTGCCTGTAGAAGTTGGCAAAACCCAGGAATTGTTGCAACACTTTTACTGTGTGAGGAATGGGTCACTCCACCA
The DNA here is from genome assembly GCF_023375685.1 of Ictalurus furcatus. NCBI lineage: Eukaryota > Metazoa > Chordata > Actinopteri > Siluriformes > Ictaluridae > Ictalurus > Ictalurus furcatus. The sequence goes on from NC_071274.1 coordinate 13,277,442, forward strand.
CCACTTTCACCTTGTCTTGATGATATGATATGTTGTGTTGGTGGAATTCAAACTTCTTGGCTTTGACGTAGAGTTGATTCTGGAGAGGCTTCTTTAACACCTGATATACATGGTGGCTGTGTTCTTGAAGAGAACTGGAATATACTAATATGTTGTTGATATAGATGATGACACTATTCCCCTTACATGTCCTCAGGACGTCATTGATTAGGCATTGGAATACTGAGGGGGTGCTAGAGAGCCCATATGCCATGACCAAGTACTCATAGTGGCCTGAAGTGGTACTGAAGGTTGTCTTCCAGTCGTCCCCCTCTATGACGTGGACCAGGTTATATGCACTCAAAGGTCTAGCTTAATGAACACTTTAGCTGTTCAATAAGCTAGGGCTCCAGGAACCAATGGTAAGGGATAATGGTACTTGACTGAAACCAGGTTGAGACCTCAGTAATCTATGCTTGGCCTGAGTCCACCCCCCTTTTTCTCCATGAAGAAGAAACGTACTGAAGCAGCAGACGTGGCGGGTCTGATGTATCCCTGTTGGAGTGCTTCCTGAATGTATTCTTCCATGGGTCTCTGCTCAGCCCAAGACAACAGATACACCCTCCCCTGTGGTGGACTGGTTTCAGGAAGTAACGTGATGGCACTGTCAAAGGGGCGGTGTGGTGGTAGTCCACTGGCTCGCTCCTTGTGAGATCCTGGTATTCAGATAGAATGTGAACTGGGGTCGGTTGGTTTGGACTTTTGACTGTGGTAGTAGCTAGAGGGATGACAGCACTATGGAAATACTGCTTTTAACAATATGGAGAACAGCGTGTGATTTATCTGTCAGTCCATGAGATCGTAAGGTTGTGTTGGTCGAGCCAAGGAAGTTCAATGATGACTGGATGTTGGGCAGAGACGGTGATGTAGAGGTTGATGGATTCTTTATGGAGGGCACCGATCTGGAGAGAGAGATGCTCTCTGCAGTATGAGACCAATCCTCCCCCAATTGGCACTCCATCAGTGGCTTGGATCTTGCATGGTTGGCATAATGGTCGAATGGGGATGTTGAGCTTGTGTGCTGTATCATGGTTGATGAAGTTCCCCTTCGCTCCGGAGTTGATTAATGCTGTGATCACAGAAGATATCCTTGAGCATTCTTCTATGACTGGTAAAATGAAGGCTTGAGGAGAAAATAACTGGGCTGGACTCACCCTTTGGGAGCGGGGTTTAGAGACCCCACTCTCCCTGGTGTCCAGACAAGATTTGAGAGGACACTACCGGATGAGATGGGTGTATTGTCCATAGTAAAAGCAGTGAAACTCTCGACAACTTCTCTCCCTCTCCTCTTCCTTGAGCCATGCACACCCCAACTGCATGGGTTCTGAGGTGGCACACAGTGCTGTGAGAGCTCCCTAGCTACAGGCTGCATGGCAATTGAGACAAATGGACAGGTCGATGAGCGAGTCGAGAGTAAGTTGTTCATCACAGCAGATTAGCTCTGTTACTACTTTTGGGTTTAGTCCATTGTGAAACACAGATTGCAGTGCTGGTTCCTTCCACTCACTGCTTGTGGCAATGGTCCAGAATTCGAGGGCATATTCTGCTATGTGGGGTGAACCCTGAGATATGGTCAGGAGCTCCTTTCCCATTTCCTTGCCATCGGGAGTGTGATCAAAGACACGCCGGAACACCCCAATAAACTGTTCATAAGAGGAGATGGGTTCACCGCCTCGTTCCCATACCATTGCCCAGGTGAGAGTGTTGCCGGTTAATAGTTCCATGAAGTAGGTGATCTTGCATGCTTCCAGCATGTCTGCATAGCTGGGAAAGAATAATGAGCACTGCAGGAGAAAACCTTTGCATCATGTTGGATCACCTGCATATTTCTCTGGTGCCAGTTTTGCAGGAAATGGGGTGTGAGTCTGCATGACTGTTGGCCTCCTCTGGGAAAAATGAGTGACCTGTTTGGTCTAATAGGCGAGCTGTTGGTGGTGTTCTCCCATGAGCCAACCGTGGGCATCGACCGCTTGTCGCCACTCTGGCGTACCTGCTGCTTCCATGTTATGGCAAAGTATTCTGTCATGTAATGGAGGAACAGGCAGAAGCAAATGCAGGTATGGCAGTTTAATAAAATAAAAAGTCCAAAGGATCAGACAGAAATCTGTTACGTTACCGAGAGAGGAGACAAGCACGGGCAGATCAGCAACCGAAAGACAAGGATCACCACTGAGTGCAGAGTCCGAAACAACAGACAAAGTCCAGGCGATGAGATGAAACAATCAAAAGGGGTTATCCAGGGAATCGTAATCCGAAACAAGAAGTATATCAATAAGTATAAGTAAACCAGGGAACTCCGACACGTAGACTAAGGCTTGGTATAACGACAGCGTTTAGGGTACTGAGTGTTTACTTCGCAACGTGCTGTCATTAACAAGGGCTTATATAACCTTGGGTGAAACACAGGTGTTCGCACTCAGTACTCCGACGAACTCGAGCGCAGGCGTGGCTGGGAAATGTAGTTCTTGTCGGCTCTGTAGCTGCGAGTTCGCATAACAAAATCAATAAACATAGACAGGCAGAGGTCAGGCGATCAGGCAAACAGTCCAATCTAGGCAAGACAAAGAGACAAGGGCGTAAATGAGAACAATGTCTAAACCATAATAAACAAACATGGTATCAAGGCTTGGTAATGACAGAAACAAAATGCAACTGAGCATATACTTCACAACTAGATGAGTGAATGAAAGTTTCTTAAAAGGAGTAGTGTGAGTGTATGATTGGGATCAGGTGTCTCTAAATAGAACTCCGGGGATGGTGAACATATCGGTGTATGTGTTTGGGGAGTGTAGTTGCCATCGTCCATGTTTGTACTTCATGGTGCGTTCTGAGAAATGGAATTGCTGGTTTGCGTTGGTATGACACACCTGAATAAATCAGAATAAATAGTAGAAGAAATAATAATAATAATAAAAAACTTTGATGTCTATGGCAGTGTCTGGATATATGGATGGTAAAATGTGTGGCAGCCTCAGAAATCCTGTCAGATGTCGCTGCGGCTGAAATAAGGGGGGGGAAAAATCAGATTTTGTCCAAAATTGGGTAGATATATGCGTATTAAATTCAGCTTGCAATCAGATACCTGTCAGATAATCAGAACACACCACCGCCTCATCATCAAAACATAGAAAAGTACTTAAGTGACACAACAGATATATAAATTCACCCTACTGTAGTGAGATTGCGATGTTGCCATAGTCATCCATAGACTAGAGTCCAAGGGAGCAAAACTGCCCATGCTTTCTGGGTGGGAGAGGTGTTGTTACTCTCTCTCCTGTCAGTCAGAGCGACACTAACCAATCCTGAACATATGTGAACTAATATATTTAGAAGATGGAGATAGCACTTTCCCCTATGGACTCTTAAGTGTTTATGATGTAAATATAATAATTTTTGAATAATCTACTATTTCCTATTTTTATATAAAATAAATTGTAATATTAGTAAACATGGAATGACTGTTGCATGGGCAGGACTTCTGAATAGCCCCTGAATTTGTCAGCTCTGAATTAAAGGCTGCTATAAAAACAAACATGGATTTCATGATCATTATTTGTATACATCACTGATAATACTCATGTATTACACTGTATTACATATTAAATTAAATCAATAAATAGGATTTGCTTTTACACTATCAGTGTGTTGATGCCTTTCTGTGGAATTGAAATGGTTTGTTAAATGCAATATTTTCCATTTTCTCTTTTGGGAACCAATAGCTATAGCTATACTTATAGTTAACATGAGATGGTATTAGTAAATACAAGTTCATGAAAACCTGTAGTTTTCAGAACTTCATGGTGCAGAAAATGTTAAAACTTCACCATGTGAAGGTTTCACTATGCTGCAACAAAAATACCTATATTAAAGCCTAAAGTAAAATTTGCATACACTGCAGTGCATTATGAACCTTCCACATTGTCCGAACCTAGCTTCTAACTTACACCTTGTCCAAAAAAGGTTTGTGGCTGCATATGGTGATGAGTGGCCATGAAAGTAGCATTAATACTTTAGTCGCAATAATGAACAATGGTGGACTTTACAAGGCAACACACAGGCAACACATTGCAATGTTTGCATGCTCCTCTAACTCAGAGGAAAATACTTTGGTGTGTCTGCAACACATGTTCTTATACACAATATCATACTGAATAAAATGCTTTTGGGATAGACATGAAAGCAACCCCCCCCCCCCCACCCCCATCTCTCTGTTCAGTTGAATTTCAGTTAAAGAAGCTTTAAAAATATTTTGTTGATGTACAGCAAACACAGAAAACTTTCATACAACATTTAATAAATGTGATAGTTTATAGTTTATACATCTTTTCTCATTGTTCTTTTTCTCCTCGTTACTTGTTTCTCCCTCAGTCACCATCTTTCTTTCACATGCATTACACAAAGTTATGGTGCTGTATCTCCTTTAAAATTAACTAGTTTAAAAAATATATATATATATATATCATACTGTCATGAGTGAATGAAGATACCAAGAAAAACCTTTAATATAATTTATTTACTGTTAAAAATAATTATTGTAAATTATTATTTACAAAATTACTTGTCAAAAGAACAGGATAATGTACAACTTATTCTACCTTGCTGTAAAAGAAATTTGTGAGACTGCCAAGAAATATTTAATTTTATACTTGTATTATTGTAATAATGATCCCATAATGAAAAATATTAGATACATTCATATGTGCATATATTTATTATATTTTTAGTTTTTTGTTTATTCTACTCCAGAAAATGGCATTTGTATGATGGTTTAAAACACTGTAAAACTGTTTTAAAATTGCTCAGTAAATATTTTATTCAACTAAAAATGTGGGTAAAACTGTATCAGACTGGATCCTTTACATTATAGAACTTTAATTGTGAGATGTTTATTTTGATGTTAGTTTGAAAGAACACATTTTTGAGTCAGGCGATACAGTTTTTAGGAGTTTTACAGTTTCTAGGACATCTGGTTTATGTTTAGCAAATAACTCCAAGTGCTCTTGTCACTTTTGTAGTGTCTTGATGAATAGTAATAATTTTTTGATATGTTTGTGAAGAGAAAGTTCCTTCTAAATAATGTCATACATAAAGGCATATTAATAAACAAATGTTCAGAAAATCACCTCATACAGCTCTGCAGAACCATTATAGTTTTTCTCTCATTCTTTCTCTCTCCCACTGTTTATTTAAGCTGGCACAGTATGCCTTGAAATAAATGAGTGTATGATAAAAGAAGAAGGGATTAAAGAGAGATGAAAGGTGTCCTTTCATCTTTGGGTTGAACATGTTTTCTGTCTGCCTTTGATGTCTTTCCGATGGAAACTGTACCTTCTGGAAATTGTTAACGAACAGTGTAAAATTGGGGAGAATGGTGAATTAGTGCCAGGGTGGGTTTGCATACTGTATATTGTGGATCAGATGCTTCTAATTACAGCATGGAGTGTTTTCAAGTTCTTGACATCAGAAACAAAACAAACATGGAGGGCTTGTATTACTTACATGATAAACTGATTTGTAATTGCAATCTACATTGATTCATCTTCAGTAACTGCTTTATCATAGTCAAGGTGGATCAAGAGGCTATTCCCAGAACACTGGGCATGAGGTTAGAATACACATTGAATTTGGGCAATTTAGGCTGGAATTCACAGGGGCCTCTGCTTTTGCCCTAAACAGCCAGATCCCCCTAAAAAAACTTATAGTAGTGCTTGAAAGTTTATGAGAACTATATTTCTGCATAAATATGACCTAAAACGATGGTTACATATGTAACAGAGGTTCTATGAATTTCGGATGACCGCCAGAGGTGGTGCTTTAAGCAACTGGATGTCCATCATGTGTACGTGCAGGTCAAGTGTTTGTAGCAACAAAGTTTCCTGTGACCTGACTGACATATGCCTTTTGCCCTGGTACTAAAGGCACATTCACCCAGGAAATGACCTCTTGGCAATCTTCTCGCGAATATTCCGAGTGACTGCTAAGCTCTGGCAGTCATCTGAAATTCATTGAACTGCAGTTACATACAGTATCTCACAAAAGTGAGTACACCCCTCACATTTTTGTAAACATTATACCTTTTCATGTGACAACACTGAAGAAATGACACTTTGCTACAATGTAAAGTAGTGAGTGTACAGCTTGTATAACAGTGTAAATTTGCTGTCCCCTCAAAATAACTCAACACACAGCCATTAATGTCTAAACCTCTGGCAACAAAAGTGAGTACACCCCTAAGTGAAAATGTCCAAATTGGGCCCAATTAGCCATTTTCCCTCCCCGGTATCATGTGACTTGTTAGTGTTACAAGGTCTCAAGTGTGAATGGGGAGCAGGTGTGTTAAATTTGGTGTCATCGCTTTCACACTCGAGGAGGTCTCGGTCATTGAGAAAAGCACCTTTAAGAAAGTGGGTCACAAGGGTATGGGACCCAATAGTCACACCATCAGACCCAATAGGTAGTCACACAGCCACCTATTATGCATGGCTGAGATGGCAGCTATATATACCTTGATGGTGGAGGTTGCAATGCCGCCATCAAGGCAGGACTGGAGAAAGCTGAGGATTACTGTATGAGTAATCAGCATGTCAATTCCTAATTTTGTGCTTGGCACCACTCAGAAAAAAGCTTCCATCTGTTAGCATACAATGCATTGGTGGAAGGTGCCCAGGAGTTATGGATGGTCTGTACAACTGCTGGATCACACAGCCATAATATTGGGATTGGATTCAAGTGCCAGCGGGGCAGTGGCTTAGCGGTTAAGGTTCTGGGTTACTGATTGGAAGGTCGGTGGTTCAAGGCCCAGCACTGCCAAGCTACCACTGTTGGGCCCTTGAGCAAGGCCCTTAACCCTCCCTGCTCCAGGGGTGCTGCATTCTGACCTCAGCTTCCTGACATGCTGGGGTATGTGAAGAAAGGAATTTCGCTGTAATGTATATGTGCTCACTAAAGACTCATTATTATTATCATTTTACTCTTCAGTTGTGAGAGGAGATCCATCCGTACAGTAATCTGTGTAATATTGGGAACCACATTCTCCCTGGCCATTTGGGGGCTACTAGTAGCACCTTGTGATTCCCCCTGAGGATCCTGTCTAGGGTGGGCAGAATCAAAGGTAGTGGAGGAAAAGCATACCGCAGCCGATTTGGAAATGCATGTGTAGCATATATTAAATATGTACTTTATATATGATGTGTAGACCAGGTATCAGAAGACTAAAGGGTACGTAGGAGGTAGTGGATTGAAACAAGAACAGAGACAGCACAATTGATAAGGTAAATATAGAATGATTTATATACAATTTAGAATGAGTGAAATTAAACATGTACAATACATATATAATACCCTAGGGCAGGTGCTCCCAAACTTTTCCAGGGCAAGGCCCCCCAAATGGCATTAACATTTGACTGAGGCCCCCCTTTTGCAAGATGTCTTTAAAACACATAAAAAATTCTGAATATATCCCCCCTTTTTTAAATTAATAATTACATCTTACAACCTTACATTACATTACATTAGGAATTGATTGTGTGTGTGTGGTTGTCTGAGAGTGAGAAAGAGAAAATCATGTATTTATTTATTTTTCACCAAATTGTTGATGCCCACCGGGCACCCCCTCTTTGAAAACCACTGCCCTAGGGTGCACCCTCTAAGTTAAGCCTAAGATAAAATATATACATACACGGAATATAACAAAACTTAAAAAAAATGAAATCACATCCAGAATTAAAATGTCTTTTTCAATGTCTCTGCAATTTCTTTTACTCTGAATGAAGGCACTCCTCAAGAGCATTTTCATTTGTAGTCCTTTGCAGAAAAAACAAAATATAAAATAAAAATACCGTCCTTCAAGACACAGTGGTTCTGGTTGGGTGGCTCGCCATCAAACTGTTGAAAATTTGTTATAAAATTCTTCCGATGGAATCAAAAAACCTGACCTGTATAAATAGTGTCAGAATAAAACAAAATTAAATCTATGTACAAAACCTATACATATTACATACCACGGTTTAAGTATTTTAAATTATAAATTACAGCCAGTATCCTTTTTATACAATTAAAATAAAGTACCTTTGGTGTTTAACATCTGTCTGATTTTTTACACAATTCAAACAAAATGGAGCAAAAGCTACGTGCATTGAAACACATTAACAACTAACACTTGACATAACTGAAAATAATTCACATTTATACAATGCAATTTAACAACTCAGAAGTAATGTGACTCAAAAGACTTTTGGAATTAAATTTGAATTGACATTATTTACATGGCTAAATGAAAGAGAAGAAAATAACCAAATAATGCAACATGCTGTGTCATAGCTGTATTAGCTTAGCATAGCACTCAGCACTTAATTAATTCTAAACTTAACTCACCAAGTTTCACGTTGGATAAAACTGCAAATCGAAGTTCCTCAGCACTCCAACTGACAGTAGTACTGTTTTGACCTTTGTTTTCACTCTTTCAACAGTTAATTATAATATATAATTATAATTTAGGCTTTTTCTAGGTTTTTTTTTTTGGGGCTCCTTTTCTCTCCTCGCTTTGGCTGTGTGCGCCGTCTGCGCAGTAAAAAAAAAAACCTCTCCCGCTGTCACCTGTCAATCAAGGCGGGATCTACGTGCAGTATGGTGTTAACTGGTCGAAATTATCTACATGAACATCTACATGAAAGTATAGTGGTTTACATTCTGCTTTATTTTTAATTAATCTATATTTTTAAAATTCTGTTTAAAATATTTATTTATATACATTTTCTAGTGGGCTACACCTGGGCCAGTGCATCTTTTCCTAAGGGGCTTGTTGAAACCCCCCCCAGTGAAAACCAAAAGTTTCAGTGTCTCGTGGACAGTGAGGCGAAAAGATCCACCTCTATGCTGCCATATCTGTGCAAGATCGCTTGCACTACTTCAGGTGCAGCTTCCATTCCCCAGGATGGGGACTTTGCGTGATAGGAAAGGTGATAGGTTTTGAGTGCCTGGTAAGTGCATTGCCGTCAGGCTCTATAGGTGAGGATGGGCCCACAATAACAGCTGTTGGGCCAGCCTCAAGTATTGTTTGGACCTGGTGCTCCCTTGGTAATTTACAGTGGAGGAAATAAGTACTGGACGCGTCAACATTTTTTTCAGTAAATATATTTCCAATGCGGCTATTCACATGAAATGTTCACCAGACTTTGGTATTAACTCAAGAAATCCACAAATATAAAGAAATCCAAACATTAAATTCCATAAATGAAGTTATGTGTAATAAAGCTGAATTACACAGGAAAAAAGTATTGAACATGATAAGAAAAAGCAGTTCTCCAAGGCAAGGTAAGGCAAGGAACCAGCTGAAATCTGTAAGTAATTATACCTATCTGTGCAAATTAATATCAGCCTAGTTTAGTAAATTGATGGTCTATAAAAAGGCTTTTCGTTACCAAGTTGTCACACATGAAACATTTTAATATTGTAATTATTCCAAATGTCCCAATATTCCCTTATAATTCTTTCTGTGACACAGTGCTGTTTGCACAGAGAAGGTTATAGAATATATGACAATGAATTATCATTTAGTATAATTCATGCGAGCTTTTATGTTCCCATTTTACTGATTCTGTATCAATTGCAGGAACAATAGAAACAGAAACAAATAATAATAATAATAAAAACCCTCTGGTTTCTGCTAAATTCATTTTGGTTCTCTGTAATTACACCATAAGCTAACTTTGTGTATGAAGAAAGGCTTTGTTTGACTTATTTTACTTCATTTAAAATTAATTATTTGTTGATTTTCTTTATTTATACCAATCATGAAAATACTATGTATTTGATTTTGCATTCCTCAGCCTGAACCTTTCCTTAAGTGCATTTTCAGCTACAGGAAATGGCTGAGACATGTTTAACAATTTCTCCAGTTACATGTCTTAAGATGCACACAAATTTAGCTGATCACACTGCATGCTCACTGAACCAGTTAATGTGTTCGTGAATCCTTCGTGAATCAGCTTCCTTTGGTGACTATATTCAGAGATAGAGAGACAAACAATCCCAGGGGGTACCATTACACTCAAATATATCAGCATCGGACATATGATATCCCATAAGAATCCACCACCCACAGGGGTACAAAGAAAGAAAGAAAGAAAGAAAGAAAGAAAGAACGATATTAGACCAGGATAGACAGGGTTTCCCAGTGAAAGGATAGCCAAGCAGCTTGCTTCTCAGTAACCCATTCAAAGGGTGAAATCTCTCTCAGATATCCTAGCAGGGGGCTGCATTGCATATTTCACTTCCCACCTGGAAGCAATCACCCCCTGGCACAGTTGCTTTATTGATGAGAGATATCACATTATTGTGCTGAAGTGCAGACATGCCTGCTCATTAGATGACTAGCATCTGATAAGTGTGGACATGCTGGCCCTGCAACTGAAAAGCTATTTTTGATGTAATATGCAAGTGTGTTAGTTTGATTAGATAGAAACTTGAAGTGTTTTCATGATAGAAAATGGTCATAGAAAAAAATTGCACATGGAGGCCTAATCAGGAATCGTCGGGGTTACGCATGTAACCCTGTTCCCTGAGAAGGGAACGAGATGTTGCATTTAGCGTAACAGTATGGGAACACCTTGCACGCGTGACCGGTATCTGAAGCTTGTGTAAAATCATGCCTCTACTTATAGGCCTGCCATGATCAGGTGACGTGGCATTTAAGCGCGTCGCATGATATATATATGGCACCTGTGAACCACGCCACCAGCTTCTATTATCTGAAGCAAAGACGCAATTCACAGGCCTGCCCTGGTATGACAGTGCTATGCAACATCTCGTTCCCTTCTCAGGGAACAGGGTTACATGTGTATTTCCCCGATGTTCCCTTTCAAAGGGAACTTCGACGTTGCATTTAGCATAACAGTATGGGAACGGGAATACCCACTCCGTCATACCGAGGGTACGGCCTGCTCAAAAATACCCAAGCCCGAGGGTCACTGCAAGACACTCGAGCCTGGGGTGAAATGAATATCCAGGCTGTAATAACGAATGACTGTGTGTGGCGTAGACCACCCTGCAGCCGCACACACATCCTGCAAGGATACCCCTTTGGACAAAGCCTTCGAGGAGGTGACCGCCCTAGTGGAATGAGCTCTTATGCCCAGAGGCGTGGCGAGACCGCGTGTTGTAAGCCCTAGAGATTGCTTCCACTATCCAAGTAGAGATGCGCTGCTTTGACACAGCATCACTTTTCCTGTCGCTGCCAAAGCAGACCAGTAGCTGCTCCGACTTACGCCACTGGCCAGAGCGGTGGACGTAAGTACAGAGAGCCCTTACTGGACACAGCAGGTGCATCCTCTCTTGTTCCGGTGTGAGGAACACAGGAGGGTAGAAAGCCTGCAACACCACAGGGTGGGCAGTCGATGTAGGCACTTTAGGAATATAATCCGGCCTAGGATACAGGAAGGCCTTGGCTAATCCAGGGGTAAAGTCAAGGCAGGAAGGGGCAACAGAGAGAGCTTGTAGACCCCCCACTCGCTTGAGAGATGTCAGGGCCAGCTTCTCAGAGGCTGACTCTAAGGGCTCAAATGGGGCCCCTATCACACCTTCCAAGACCACAGCAAGGTCCCAGCAAGGTATGCATGGCCTGCAGATGGGCCTCAGCCGTCTGACACCACGCATGAACCTCGAAGTTAGAGGACGTTGCCCCACAGAGGCTCCATCAACAGGGGCATGGCTGGCCGAAATGGCGGCCAAGTAACCCTGATTGTAGAAGGAGCCCAGCCCACTGAGAAACGTTCTTGTAAGAACTCCAGGACTGTAGGTATTGCGCAGTTCACTGGGTCTAGCTGACGTTCCTCACACCACAAGACAAAAAGCTGCCACTTGAGTGCATACAATTTCCTTGTGGACGGTGCTCTAGCATTTAACATGGTTTCTACAATCTCAGTTGTGAGACCAGAATCTATGAGCTGGTGCCCCTCAGTGGCCAGACCCACAGTTTCCGTAGTTCTGGCCGAGGGTGATAAATCAGCCCAAGGCTTGAGACAGTAGATCCACTCTAGGGGCTCGAATGGGGCACCCGACAGACCTTCCTGGACCACAGAAGGTCCCAGGAAGGTATGCGCAGCCTGCAGATGGGCCTCAGCCGTCTGACACCACACATGAACCTCAAAGTTAGAGGATGTTGCCCCACAGAGGCTCCCTCAACAGGGGCGTGGCTGGCCAAAATGGCGGCCACGTAACCCTGATTGTAGAAGGACCCCACCCCGCTGAGAAATGTTCTTGTAGTAGCTCCAGGACTGTAGCTATTGCACAGTTTACTGGGTCTACAGTGGATGCCTGCAGACGGGAATCACCCCAGGAGTGCCATCTCGCAGGGATATTATCTCTCAGAACCATGTTCGAGCTGGCCAAAAAGGTGGTACTAGCAGACTGTCTTGGCGAACTCTCGCTAGAGCTTGTGGGAACAGAGCGATGGAGGGAGCAGCATACAGATGTGACCTCGGCCACATGTGTGGACTCCACCCCAAAAGTCTCCCAAGATCCAGCTTTATCTTGCTCAGTGTTGATAGGATTGACACTACGCCTGTTGGGGATAGAAACGCCCTCATCACAGTAGAATCCTATAACACCTAGAAAAGTTGTCCACTGCACTGGGGAAAGCATACTTTTCTGAGATTCAACCTGAGCCCCAAGCTCTCCATGTGGGTGAGAACAACACCTCGATGTTGAACCGCCAGCTCCCTGGATCGTGCTAGAATTAACCAGTCGTCCAGGTAGTTTGGTACACAGATGCCCTGGAGTCCCAATGGAGCCAGAGTGACATCCATGCACTTTGTGAAGGTGCAAGGGGATAAAGCTAGCGATATTCCTATGTGTAAATATGCACCTTTTAGATCTATCGCCACAAACCAGTTCTCGAACTGAATCTGTGGCACGATAAGTTTGAGCGTCAGCCACTGAACCTGCATGTCCGAAGAGTACGGTTCAGATGACGCAGATCTAAAATTGGCCGCATACTCCCACTTTTTTTGCGGAACAGGAAATAATGGCTGTAAACCTCCCTCCCTTCGGGAAAGGGGTACATGTTCTATGTCCCCATTGTCCAAAAGGGAGCTTACTTCCTGCCTAACGTCAGGCTCTGGTCTGTGCTGACTGCTGTGGTGAGCACACCTGTGAATGGGGGGGATCGAGCTATAGCTGGACCCGGTAACCCTTTCTACGGTAGACAGAACCCATGGAGACACATTTGGCAGTAGTTTGCACGCTGCCTGATGGTCTTTTAGTGACGTTAACTATTCCACATTCTATTGGAGGGAAGCATCAGATTTTCATTGCCCTGTGACAGCTCGCTGACCAGAGAACACTGAAAACTTGGGGACCGCCTTGGCTAGGGGAGGCCCTACAGTAGCACTGGGGGCTACCTGCCCTAACAACCTCATATCCCCAGATACATCCCTCCACGGCCCCTCAGGACCGCTCTTCTTTGCCTGCTTGGCCTTTATGACCATTCTCAGATCAGGCCTAGTAGCAGACCACGACTGTGCCCGTCCGGTTCCCCTGGCTGTCTGCGGGGGTTGGCGGGCTGCCATACTCGCCTTCTGGGTCTCCCTCACACTAGTGCTGGCCCAGGCTCCACTCGTGGATGCCCGGATGAGCTCGAGACAACAGGGAAGGAACTGGCTTTTTTGAATGCCGCCATATGTCGAGCTCACTCAGCAGGTCTGCTTGGTAGGCCTGCAACACTGTCATTGTCTGCAGTGACCCACAAGCAAGACTACTACTGCATAGGCTTGCCCACCAATGCCACAGTGGCCTTACATGGCTTGGATGCAAGCCGGCCCCCGTAATTACCTGCCGTCGGTGGAGAGAGATAGCTCGCAAGCGCCTCCTCCACCTTGAGCATAGCTAAATAGCCATGCTGTTCATTCCCACAACGGCCGCATAATCCAACATCGTGGGGTTATGAATGTGGCTTATGCGTGGTTTGCCCCCAGAAGCCTGATATTTTGTCATAAACTTCTGGAAGACAGGGGAGTTTCAGCAGTGTGAGGGATTTAATTTCACTGGGTAATCACTTCAAGCAGCTCTTTATATGCTGCTCTCAGTTTTTTCTAACTCCTCGGAGTCAGAGAGGAATTATTACCTTTTGGCTTCACCCAGAAAGTGTGCACTTTTCCCCGTGATGAAACGGGAGCAAGCCGTAACACACTTCTTGAATTCTTTCTTGCTCATTACTTACCTCTCTTTTCCTCTAAAAAAGTATAGAAAAGTTAAGAGATTTTGAGAAAATATCGAGTAGAAATGAAGCGTTTTTGTCACACAAACAACAGACATGCAGTCTCGCTGAAGATAATAAGGCTGGCGGCGTGGTTCACAGGTGCCATATATATATCATGCGACATGCTTAATTGCCACGTCACCTGATCATGGCAGGCCTATAAGTAGAGGCATGATTTTACACAAGCTTCAGCTACTGGTCACGCGCACAAGGCGTTCCCATACTGTTATGCTAAATGCAATGTCGAAGTTCCCTTTGAAAGGGAACATCATGATTTGGGCCTGCTTTGCTGCATCAGGGCCTGCCCAGCTTGCAATCATTGAGGGGAAGATGAATTCCCAAGTATATCAGACAATTCTTCAGGATAATGTGAGAATGTCTGTACGTCAGCTGAAGCTGTGTAGAAGTTGGGTGATGTGACAGGACAACGACCTAAAACACCAGAGCAAGTCCACAACAAAATGGCTTCAGAAAAACAAAATCCACCTTTTGGAGTGGCCAAGTCAGAGCCCAGACCTCACCCCAATAGAGATGCTATGGAATGACTTGAAGAGAGCTATACACATTACATTTACATTTATTCACTTAGCAGACGCTTTTATCCAAAGCGACTTACAAATGAGAAAGATACATTTGAGAAATGAGAAAGGACATATGAGAAAGGACATACACATGAGATGTCCAAAGAATATGGCAGAGCTAAAGCAGTTCTGCCAGGAAGAATGGGCTAAAATTCCTCCTGAACGATGTGCAGGTCTGATCCACAGCTACAGGAAGCACCTGGTTGAGACTATTGCTGCCAAGGGGAGGTCAACCAATTATTAATTGTAAGGGTTCCCTTACTTTTTCCACTGCCATTTTGAATGTTGAATGAGTGTGTTCAATAAAGACATGAGGAATCAGAATTTATTCTGTGTTATTATTTTAGGCACGTTATATTTGTCAATACCCTTGACTTAGATGAAGATCAAATCACATTTTATGACAAATTTATTCAGAAAACCATGAAATTCCAAAAGGTTCACATACTTTTTCTTGCCACTGTACAATCTGTTATCTTGCTTGTGTGTAATTGGTGGCAAAAAGAATCTCACAACAGACATAACTAAAAAGGATGAAACTGTTCCGCAGAAGAAGGAGGAGAAGGAGGAGGAACCGAATCTGAATGGGAGGCACATTTTAACAGCTGAATTATTTGCCCTGCCATCACCACCATAGCCCCACCCAGTGAGTCAGGTTGAGGGACTCTGGAATTGGAAGCACATTTCTCACTTCACTTCTTCAGATCAACTTTCTTTTTTTTTTTTGCATCATAGCAGACATAAGTTTTTACCTTTGAATATTTTTCATAACCCGAAAGAGAATCAGCAAGATCACTGAAGTGAAAGGTACACCAGGTGGGTTTCAAAATGGGCAGTACCTTGCATAAGTCAGATTTTAAAACATCAGCCCACTGACTGATGGGAACACGGCTGACAAGAACATCAGGAATGAAAGTCATCTCATATCCCCCATACAGCATGAACATCTGAGCATAACTCAGTGTATTCCATTCCAGACTGGTTTTTACCTTGCTGACACTCAACAACTTTACACCAACACTCAGCACAAAATCATGAATGCACTCAAGGCTACTCTCCATACATTTCTGTACCCCTCTGACCGAGGGGTAGAGTTTTCCCTCACAGTCATGTTAAAAATCAGTCAACATCCTCACTTTGTTAGACAGAAATATTTGAGAGCATTTAGCAATAACATCCAAAGAATGTAGGTTGTACAGCTTGATTTTATGTGAGCTCAATGTCAGAAATGGACCCATGTCCATTTCTCTAGGATGTTTTCTAGACCAGAAAACATATATAAAGCATTACTAGGGTGAACGGGTGTTGCATCATTTTCAGCTGATTGCATTTCCAGAATTCTGTGCTGTATGAGGGCTGGTGTTTGCTCAGATGTTTGCTGCTCCATATGTTAATGGTTGATCAGCTTTTTGCTGCCGCTGCAGTTCTCTGCACTAAAGAATTGTGTGCCTTATTGCATGGTGTATTGTTGGGTGACTGCTGCTGCCTGCATGTGATCCAGAAGGTGTTGGCTGACAGATAACTGATGCGGTCTGCATGGTTTGGTATGTAAAACCCACTCATGTCTCGGTCGCCCTTGTAAAGGAGCTGGGGGCCTGGAGTAGGCAGGCTAGATGTCCCCGTGTGGTAGTGGCTATCTTTTCACCAAGGTTGTATGGATTTGCAGTGAATTGCTCTGGAGTGTTTGATTATTATAATAATGTGAATAAGATGTGCCTTATTATTATGGGCATTAGTGAAGCCCTGCATCTAGCCTGCCTCTCTATTGGTAAGCCCCATGTCAGTTTTGCTTTTTTTTTTGTATTTTTTTGATAAATTTGTATTATGTCACAGCACCTTGTTGCCGGTTGCCTTCACTGATTATTTTATGCTTAAAATTATTGCATTAGACAATTTTTTTAACCGTTTAACTATTCTATATATATATATATATATATATATATATATATATATATATATATATATATATATATATATATATATATATATATATTATTGAAGTATCCACATCTCCTGGTCTTTTTGTGAGAAATTGAACCTGTGTGTGTTCTTTGTTTTTTTCCCCCTGGGTAGTTAACCCCGGGTGGTGTAGCTGTTACTTGCTGAATTAGCAAAAAGTCTATACGTTTATTAATAGAGATTTTCTTCAACCCTCCCGACTCCATTCTGCCATACAATGTAATAATAAAAAAAAGTTAGCCAGCTAGTTAATTTTGTATGTGTAGCAGCCTTGGAAATGTGTTAGATTTAGATCTGACTGTTACGTCGTGGCGAACTAGCGGCTGCAGTTCTCAGAATGAGGTGCCGCCTACAAACATGACGGACAAGAACTACACTTCACAGCCATGCCCGCGCTTGAGTTCGCCGGAGTACTGAGTGCGAACACCTGTGCTTCATCATAAGTTATAAAAGGCCTCGTTAACTTCAGTGTCTCACGAAGTAAATGCTCAATTGTCATGACTCTGTCATTTGACCAAGCCGTTGTCTACATTCTGGATTTTCCTGGTTATCGGATATGCTGTCTGTTTCTCGTTTACGATTCCCTGCCCTGCCTTGTTTGGATTGTTTGCCTGATCGCTGACCTTCGTCTGTTTTCCATGTTTCCTCTTCTGTCTATTCTACACAGGCTAAACCTGCCTGTCCACACTTGACTCCAACAGGTATCGTAACACTGATACAGATCTATGAGTTATGAAAAAAAATTCATAGATCATGTAGGGATTTGGCAACAACGTCAATCCCTCTTCCCTCCATTAGCCTTTTCAGCCTTTCTGTTAAGAGTAGAGTGCGTCTCTTCTCTATGCTACCGCGCGGATGTGGTTTGCCTTAGAGCGTATACGAGCTCGGAGAAAGTCTGATTGAACCAGGCTGACACACAGGGTAGCCCAGAGAGACTTCCTGATTTATTAAAGATTAACAGGTTTATATACATATACAAAGGTACAAATAGCCATGCATAGGCGCAATGATGTTGAAATAGTATGGCAGTTTAAACTGACTGGCCACGTACGTGAAAAACATCATATGCAATACAAGAATGTACAGCTTTCTGAAAATATATGGTCTGATGGTATGGTTCGCCTAACACAGAAAAGAAGTTCCTATAGTGACATGTTAACTGGCACGTACACCACAGACAGGTCTAGAAAAGTTCATGAGATAGAAATCAAACTATAACCTAAACATACTTATACATATCTGAGGGAATAGAGAATAAAAAGTTTCCAACAGATCATATATATATGTAATTTTTAGATCTATGAAAAAAAAAAAATTCTAAAATTATATAAAGGTTTATTGCTGGCTAGATCATTTTGTCTAGGCTATCAATCAGTCTTGATTCCTACATGTGTGACTTTACTTGCCTATTTATTTATTTTTGTAAAATTTGCAATCGTATAAGTATCCATACTAAAAAGTAATTGTTTTAGCATATTGTTATTGCAAAAATATTACAAATATTGTGATATTATTTAAAGGCCTTATCACCCACAATGAGTTGCCATAGTACATCCATTGTATGCTGCAATAGCCTATTCCCCTCAGAGGAAGATTTAGTTATTTGGGAGCCCTATACAAAATATAGGAATGGGGCCATCAATTCAGTGTTTTAACATCTATATTAACATTTTCAGCATATGTTATTTAACATTAATAACAATAATCAGGGGGGAACTGGGACCAGAAAGTGGCCCTGGACTTTCTGCCCAGAGCGGACCACCACACCTGGCCCACGACATGCCGCCTATAACACACTGTCTCATTGATGGTTAGACCAATTTTTAACACCAGTTACTTGAATAAAAATGTAACACAACACAGAAACATAAATGCTATTTAAACATTATTTATTTATTTGAAGTAGCACTGAATAAATAATAAGTTTGCAAAAGAGGCAAACAGAAATAGAAGAACAGTGTGATAAAGAATATAAAACAATCAAGACAGCATGTTAGCTAGTCAGGGGCCAGTGTAGGAGAGCTGCACCACTCCTGAATCAGGATTGAAACTTTATATTTTAGCACTAACATGAAACATCTAATCATTTTACCCCCCAAAAAACAGACCACTACTACAACTGCTACTACTATAAAATAATAATAATGTATTTTATTTTCTAATATTAATATTATGAAATTTATTAGACCTATATCTATTAGGCCTATATTAATAAATAATTTCCACTACAATCACTAACCAAGAGCAAACTATAAGTCACTGTATGATACAGTAGGACAGCAGCTTATTAAAATATTTTTATTTTTTCTAAATTATGGTAAAATTTAAACATTTATTTGAAGAAGCACTGAACATGAATCCACATCTGAATGGCACACTATCATCATGTCACATTAAACTCACATATGATCATGTCTGAAGAGTTCAGTTTCATTTGGAGAGAGAGAGAGAGAGAGAGAGAGAGAGAGAGAGAGAGAGAACCTTGCTGCCTGTCCCAGCCTCACTATTCTTTGACTGTAATGCTAGAGCCATCAGCACCTGCAGAACTACAACTTGCCTTCATGCCAAAGGCTAAATCTGTTCATTTAAAACACTTCACAGGCTTTGATAAAAACATTTTATTTTCCTCTTGCTTTCTCCTTTTTCCAGCACCGCTGCTTCACTTCTTTTTTGCTCTGTCTATACACTACACATGACATCGCTGATGTTTGCACAAGTTGAGTACTTTCTTCCTGAATCATTTGTGCAGATGCACAGTAAAATTGTGGAATAGTCCAATCTAGTGGGTACTGGGGGTGGGGGTTGCAGTTTATGCAGCATTTTGGGGTCCCTTGGTAGCTTGGGGCCCAATACAATTCCCGACCTTTGCCTAATGGTAAACTCTACCCCTTATTCCCCTGGATAGTTTATTTAGATCCAGGGGACATTACATATCACTCAAAGACAATCCCAGTTTCTGCCTTATGCATTTCTGAGCAGCATTTGTGCTCCTCCAGCAGGACACTATGCAAATTTTTATCATATTTTCTTAATATACTTCTATTTCAGTGTCTGCACAGACTTGGGTGCAATCTGTTAAGTGGTTTATAGTTGTTATGAATGTCACGGCTTTATTAATGTCACAAAACGGAGGCAAAGACAGAAACAAGTGCAGGTTACGTAGTTTATGCCAAAAACAACAAGTCCAAAGGGTAATGCAAAATCCACAAACTTATCCAGGCAGAGGTCAGGCGATCAGGCAAACAGTAAAAACAAGGTTAGGCAAAGAGACGAGGTAAAAAAAACAAGAGCAAAGTCAAAACCAGAGAAACAAACATGATCTCAAGGCTTGGTATAGACAGAGAGCTATTCAACTGAGCATATACTTCACAAAGACATTGTGTGTGAACAGTCTCTATAATGGAGTGGTGTGAGTGAAGGTGCAATTGGCAGCAGGTGTGTCAATTAGAATTCAGGTGATGGTGAACCTGTTTGTGTGTGAGTTTGGGAGTTGTAGTCTTCATCGGCCATGTTTGTAGTCCGTAGTGCATTCTGGGAAATGGAGTCACTGGATTGCTGTGATATGACAATTAGTAACTGAGCAAAATATGGAAAAATAATGCTGTTTATTTAATGTTATTGCTATGAAACATACTGATATTAGAGTTACACAATAATCTTATGTAATAAAAATGAAGTATTTTAAATAAAATTTCCCTATGATGGGAAACAATGCAGGCATTGATTATTTGTTAATGATTTATTTTTTTTATCAATTAATACATGTTTAAATTGCTTTGGTAATGTCACTGATGCTCCCTGGCCTGTGTCAGGCAGTGGTGCTATTTAGTAGGTAAGAGTGTGGTTCTCTGCACTGGGAGGCTCTGATTTGGGGGGATGTGATTTTTTTCTTCATTATTTTTCTCTCTTTGTCACTCTCAGCAGGAAGCCAAGCAGTGAGCAAGCTGAAAAGTTAAACTTTTGTTACTGCATGCTGTCCATTCCACGTGGTACAAGCGTCAGTAAAAAAAAAAAATCTCACATTTTCTTACCTTGGGTTCTCTGAGTATTTCCAAGATTTTTACAGTCCATACAGATAAATTTTAATTGAATTGATGGGAATGATCTCTTCCAGAATAACAACGGACCCCTCCACATGGCACAATGGGTCACTGAAAATTTTTTTTTAGTATTAAAATTATGTAAATCATATGCTATGGGCTTCAGTCATCAGACCAAAACCTAATGGGAGATTTTGGACTAACATTTTCATTAAGCACTTTCCACCACCATCAAAAAAACAACAATTGTTCTGGTGGCTCATGGTGATCCAACACCTTACTAAGAAAGTTTGCTGTAGCATTCAAAGTGCAAAATATCCATTGTTAAGGTTCACACAAGTACAAAGATGAACTGAGTGTGAGACCGGAATACATGATAAGGCAAACAAAGGCAGAGAGTGGGTCCTTTTATTTGGTCTCTATTGAAGCTTCTCTCACTGCTTGCATGGATAATGTCTTTAAATTTCTCTGACATGAGTTCCTTTTCAGAGACAAAGAGAGCTTAATTACGAGGGATGTCCAATGTCAGGAAGTATTTGAATTTTGCATTGGTGAAACCCTCTGAGGCTTTGTTGAAAAACAAACAAGGTTTTAAGCTAAGACAAGTGCTTTGAGAGGAACACAGCAGAAATTGAAAGTTATTTAAAGGACAAATCTTTCACTCTCCTCTCTGACTTTCTGACATCTCTCACTAATTCTCCAGCCTAGCTTCAATGTTTGCAGCCTGAGATAGTGACATTTTAAAACAGGAAATCTGAGGAAACAGTTAGAAACCTTTATTCATCACATATACATTACATTGCAATGAAAATATTTTCTTCACATATCCCAGCTTGTTAAAAACCTGGGGTAAGCCATGATACAGCACCCCTGGGGCCTAGAGGATTAATGGCCATGCTCATGGGCCCAAAAGTGTCAGCTTGGTAGTGCTGGGCCTTGAGCCCCTACTGAATACCACACCAACAGTCACTCAAGCTCAGGACCGAACCCAGGAAACCATGAGGTAGACTTCCAGTTTAGACTACACTGACTAAAGATTTAAATCCAAATCCACATACAGATATGGAAGTTTCTAGCACTATTGATAGCCCTTCTGCCCAATTAAACATACACACATTCTTTTGAACCATTTTTTTTTATTTAGATACTTGAACCAGTTCACTAATGAATAAAACCTTTAATAGTATCTTTACTTACATATTATTTAAACATTTTAACAATTCAGTTAATAATATATACAGTGCATCCGGAAAGTATTCACAGCGCTTCACTTTTTCCACATTTTGTTATGTTACAGCCTTATTCCAAAATGGATTAAATTCATTATTTTCCTCAAAATTCTACAAACAATACCCCATAATGTCAACGTGAAAGAAGTTTGTTTGAAATCTTTGCAAATTTATTAAAAATAAAAAAACAAAAAAAGCACATGTACATAAGTATTCACAGCCTTTGCTCAATACTTTGTTGAAGCACCTTTGGCACCAATTACAGCCTCAAGTCTTTTTGAGTATGATGCTACAAGCTTGGCACACCTATTTTTGGGCAGTTTCTCCCATTCTTCTTTGCAGGACCTCTCAAGCTCCATCAGGTTGGATGGGGAGTGTTGGTGCACAGCCATTTTCAGATCTCTCCAGAGATGTTCAATCGGGTTCAAGTCTGGGCTCTGGCTGGGCCACTCAAGGACATTCACAGAGTTGTCCTGTAGCCACTCCTTTGTTATCTTGGCTGTGTGCTTAGGGTCGTTGTCCTATTGGAAGATGAACCTTCGCCCCAGTCTGAGGTCCAGAGCGCTCTGGAACAGGTTTTCATCAAGGATGTCTCTGTACATTGCTGCATTCATCTTTCCCTCAATCCTGACTAGTCTCCCAGTTCCTGCCGCTGAAAAACATCCCCACAGCATGATGTTTCCATCACCATGCTTTCCTGTACGGATGGTATTGTCCAGGTGATGACTGGTGCCTGGTTTCCTCCAGATATGACGCTTGCCATTCAGGCCAAAGAGTTCAATCTTTGTTTCATCATGGGCTGAGAGTCCTTCAGGTGCCTTTTGGCAAACTCCAGGTGGGCTGTCATGTGCCTTTTACTGAGGAGTGACTTCTGTCTGGCCACTCTACCATATAGGCCTGATTGGTGGAGTGCTGCAGAGATGGTTGTTCTTCTGGAAGATTCTCCTCTCTCCACAGAGACACGCTGGAGCTGTCAGAATGACCATCGGGTTTTTGGTCACCTCCCTGACTAAGGCCCTTCTCCCCTGATTGCTCAGCTTGGCCAGGCGGCCAGCTCTAGGAAGAGTCCTGGTAGTTCCAAGCTTCTTCCATTTATGGATGATGGCGGCCACTGTGCTCATTGGGACCTTCAATGCTGCAGAAATGTTTCTGTACCCTTCCCCAGATCTGTGCCTCGATACAATCCTGTCTCGGAGGTCTACAGACAATTCCTTGGACTTCATGGCTTGGCTTGTGCTCTGACATGCATTGTTAACTGTGGGACCTTATATACACAGGTGTGTGCCTTTCCAAATCATGTCCAATCAACTGAATTTACCACAGGTGGACTCCAATCAAGTTGTAGAAACATCTCAAGGATGATCAATGGAAACAGGATGCACCAGAGCTCAATTTTGAGTGTCATGGCAAAGGCTGTGAATACTTATGTACATGTGCTTTTTTTGTTTTTTTTATTTTTAATAAATTTGCAAAGATTTCAAACAAATTTCTTTCACATTGTCATTATGGGGTATTGTTTGTAGAAGAAAAAGTGAAGCGCTGAGAATACTTTCCAGATGCACTGTATATTACAATTTAACTGTGCAGAATAACATAAAAATACTGCATTGTATCATATTAAGAAAAAAAATGATGCCGGTGGCTGGGGGAGGGGACATCACAAGCAGTGTGCGAGGAAGTGGAACAACGGAAATAGGGCTGGGGGCCATGCTAGCCTAAAAACAAACATTAGCTGGCTGGATCTTCCATCCGTTCTTCTCTCCAGTGTCTGCTCTCTGGACAATAAACTGGACTTCAGCAGGCAATGCGGCGTGAATTTAGAGACTGCTGCATCATTGTTTTCACTGAGATGTGGCTCAGCAACCGAGTTCCAGACGCCGCCATTCAGCTTGACAGCTTGGGCAAGACACTAAACCCCAAGTTGCTCCCAATGGCAAGTTAGTGCCTTGCATGGCAGCTATGCTTTACCATTGGCGTGTGAGTGTGTGTGTGAATGGGTGAATGAGACACAGTGTAAAGCACTTTGGATAAAAGCGCTATATAAGTGCGAACTGCAGAAGATTTCAGTCATGTGAATCTCAAATCAGTGCTCCTTAAATTCCATTAACATGTGGACATTGCAATGAGAGGGATGAGCATGTTGGATCTTGTTTACACAAACACCCCATGTACTGGGCAGAGCCCTGCCTCCACCTTGGCTATTCAGAACACATCTCTGTTATGCTCTGCCATCCTATTTGCTGAAGATGTCACTCTGCCTTCCTGTTCTACTGAGGACGTCGCTCTGCCTTCCTGTTCCACCGAAGCTGACCATCCAGCTTCCCATGCCTGGGTGCTGCCTAGGGACCCTGGTGAACCTGCCCCAGCCTCATGCCAGCACCTCAGCTCCTTGAGGAGCCTGATATCTGTGTGACAATACCTGCCTCTGGACCTGAGGGCCTGTGAAGACATTTTGCCTAGAGGGCCAGGACCGCTGGGGGAGGAATTGTTTCTTGGCGCTCCAGGAGTAGCGCCCTTTGGGAGGGGCTCTGTCATGATTTCCCCTCCCAAAGGGCGCACAGGAGAATGCAGCACACACTTCTGGGTTTTATAGTGACATTGACTTTGTTTACTTTTGACACGTGTGCATTTGTTATGATTTTTGTCCTGTCTTCACCCTTGTATTGTCATTGGTTGTTTCCCTTATGTGTCATCATTGTTTTCAGTTGTTCTGTGTTATCCCACTGATTACTTTTGGTATTTAAACCCCTCGTGTGTTTATGTTCAGGGCAAAAGTATCGTTTGCATTCCATAACGTACCAAGCCTTTGATCCTTGTTCATTTGCTTCCTCTTTTTGATCTTGTTCGCGTCCTCGATTCTCGATTTCTAGCTTAGCCTGGTTCATTTTTTTTGCCGTTTGCCTGACCATTAGCCTGTTTTTGACCATGCTTTTGATTCACATTTTGGATTTGTCTGCATGTCTCTCTTCAATAACACTCTTAACTGCACTTGCATCCATCCTAACCTCCTTTATGTGAAATCTGGCACTTATCTTTTGCACTACCTGTTATATCGGACATTTCCACACTAAAGCTGTGTACTGGTTGGCGCTACACTGTCACTTACTGTGCCTATTGTCCTGTTTTAGTAGTACTGTACTGTTCTATGTTGTTGGCACATGTTTGCATATGCACTTTATTTAAAAATGTGCAGATCTTATTCTGTGTCGTCTTGTGTGGTTAGTGTCTTTTTTTTATCTAGCACCTGTGGGAATAAATTTAAGACACAGGAAAACACAAGGGTAACAGAGTATGTAGTTTATTGAGAATTGCTATCATACACATCATACACTTGGGCGGGAACAGGAATTGTCGGAAAATAATCTAAAGGCGATGGGTAATAATATGGTGTGTTTGGAGCAAAGCTACTGTCATCATTAGAGGAAAGAATAAACGGGCCCTCCAGAGAGGTTATGGGAGACAGATGAGCCTCAGTTTCAGTAGAAGCATGAACATAGGTTACCGATGGAATGATACAATAAGCAGGAGGATGAGGAAACCCTGGGGGTACAGGTGAAGAGCAAAGATGTTCCAGCAGCACTGTAACATCCACTGCCATATGTGCCAGCTGATGACGTAGCTATTCACCCAGGCCTGAGAGATTGAGCAGCCGAGAGAGAGAAGGTCCCACTGAATGAGGGCATTGGTCAGCTGGACAGAGATCAGAAAGAAAGAACAAAAAAGAGATAAAATGGTAGTGGCAACACTTAAAATATATCCACATTTATACATGTACAAGCACATGCAAAGAATGTAAGAAACAGGTATCAACACTGCATGGAAAGAGCATAAAGTTGAAAACACAGACACACACACTCACAAAATGTTTGAGAAACACATACACCCACACATACACACTCACAAGATGTTTAAGAAGCACCAAAAACATATAACAACCTTAGGATTAGAGAGAAAATATGTGTAACAGTGAGCAATAATAAAAATATATCTCACCCATAATGAAGAAGTGGTAAAATATCCAAAATTTTCCAGGAAAACGGTGAGGTGAGATTTACAAAGCTCAGTTACTGGAAGTGGGAATGCCAGTGAGGGACTTGGAAAAAATGTTAAATACCATGAAGAAAAACATGAAGTTAAGGGGATGTCCAATGGCTGAAAATTGGTTTTAAGGGGATTCCAAAGTGAGAAAAATTGATTCTAATGGTATTTAAAAATGAGAATTTTTTGATACATCACACCATAGTCCTGGAGGAACATTGTTTCGTTCCACTGTGTACTGTACCAGCTGTATATTGAAATGACAATACAGCCACTTGAACTTGAACAATTATGCAGCCTTCATATTAAAGCAGGATGAGAGCTAAAATAACAGCTGCGAGTTTTAATTGAGCAGACACAAACAGCAGCAATACAGCACTGAGTGCCAGAGATTAATCACACATGGATCTGTATCCATTTTACATTCTGACTCATTCACAGAGGAAGAGGAGAAAAGAGAAAGAAATAAAGAATTATTTGGATTTACTGTGATAGGTTAATTATGCAAGTGATACCAAGGAATTTCCATTTAGAAAAACTTCACACAGGAGAAAGGCTGTCCGGAGCAGAGACAGTCAGATGGAGACGGAGAGAAAAATAGACATTTGAGAATGAGAGAAAAAAGAAAGTGTAAGGAAAAGAGAAAGCAATAGACAATAGAAGAACAAAGATATAAATATGTATATGGACCTCTGGCTCTGCCTGCGGAATATCTAGCCCTGTTCATATCCAGAACAGGATTTGTACATGTTTGTTTGTTTGTTTGTTTGTACTGTTTATCTATTGCGTACTGTAAATCAATGTAGTCTCTGTCTTTCCAACTAATCCTTTCATACCTTCTGGCCATGGGGTCTCATTGTAGCTAGAGGGTGATTGCACAACAGTTTGTGCTCATTGCTTTAAGTAAGTTCTTTGTTTACAAAATTACAATGCATTTGCTAGTATTTCAGGCCATGTGCAATGGCAGCAATTAGTTTTTTTTGTTTGTTTGTTTGTTTTGTTTTTGTAGATTTTATCAGATTATGCAGAGGTTGAAAATGTAGTGATGTAAGTAATGTTTTTTGTGCAAATTTCAGAGACAGAATGAGAAAAGAATATCCGAATAGTTCAGCACGTAATATGGGCCATATTCAGATTTCGTGATTTAAGGCCCAAACTGGGGAAAGTTAAACATATTCAGAGATGGGGTACACCGCTGGAAGGTTGCCAGATTTGAGATCATGTCTAAACCACTGCCATTAAGCCTGAAAATATAGACAATATATGATAGAAAATGTTGACTAAAAAGGATTTTTCTTTGCTGTCAAATATACCATTAAAGCAAGAGACAGTTTTTAAAAAATACTAATACAATGATACACCATTTGGCCAAAAGTTTGTGGACTGACTATCACACACATACTGTGTCACGTTCTGAGACATAAGGGAGTTGAGTATGGAAGCAGGTGCTGGTAAAGATGTTTATTTTTATTTAAGGGAAGGCAGACAAATCCAAATCATAATCCAAAAACGTAGTCAAGACAGGCAAAGGGTCAGGCGATCAGCAAAAAAGCATAAACTGGGCTAAGCAGAAATCACAACGAAGAAACCAGAAACAAGGTCATACACATGGAACATGAAACATGAAACTAAGACTGGTAACTGGGAGTGGAAAACACCAGCATGGACAAAGTGAACTAATCTAACGTTAAACTAACTAAATCTCTCAAACTATATTAATTATATCTAATACTCCGTGCCGTGTACTGGGAGGCGTGCGGTATATATATCAAACATAATCAGCGCTAAGCGCTGGCAGTTGAAAACAATAAATACACCCCCCCGAACAACAACCAATAACAGAACAGGGGGGGGGACAGAACCGAAACAAAACAAATGCACATGTCCATAGTCAACAATGTCACGGTTGTCCACATTCGAAGAGCGGGCACTCGCGCACCTTGCTCGTGCACATGCACGCCTTCCAGCTCGACAAGTGCGCTGCCTAAAGGGGAGACCGTGACATACTATATGTGGGCCTTCCCTAAACTTTTGCTACAAAGTTGAAAGCACACAATTGTATATGATGTTTTCTTATGCTGTGGCATTAAAATTCTTCACTGGAACCAAGGGACCTAGCCCAAACCTTTTCCAGCATGAAAATGGCCCTGTGCACAAAACTAGCTCCATGAAGGCATGATGTGCCAAGGTTGGTGGGGAAGAACTTGAGTGACCTTCACAGAGCCCTGACTTCAACAATGAATTTCACTGAACACCTTTGGATGATTTGGACTGCCAACTGATCCCCAGGCCTTCTCAGGTGACGTCAATGCCTGATTTCACTAATGCACTTGTTGCTGAATGGACAAATCCACACAGCCACATTCCAAAGTCTAATGGAAAGCCTTCCCAGAAGAGTGGAGGTTATTATAGCAGCATATATGAGTGTTATTCTATGGTATCCACAAACCTTTGGCCATATAGTGTATATGAATTATAAGATGTCAAGCATTGAAGTAAACATCTAGTAAACATCTAATATATTGCGAATATATTGCTGCATATATAGTCCTCGTACAACGTTCTTGTTGATTTGATGCATTCTACAGTAAAAAGAAAATGTGCAGAAGGTTTGAAGGATAAGCCATACAATCATTCATCTGCTACACTTGTAGCTCTTTTTAATTTAATTCATAACTATCTCTAAAAAGTTTTTTCTTACTCCTTTCACCATGTCCAAATTAACCCCTGATGGGTCTTATAATTGATGTTTAATAATATGACTCAGATGTAATGTCATGTAATGTTAATGCAGACAGATGCAAATGCAGTAAAAGCTTTATTAAGAGGTAGGGCGACAAATCCAAAAATGTAGAGCAGAAGCAGAGTAAAAAAAATAAGAGGTGTGGGTCATGCAATGAACAAACAGTATAAACTAGGCAAGGCAAAAACATGTGAATCATTAAACAAGCAAGAAGTCAAAGGAAACCAGAACAACCACAGGAACACAAGGTTTGGTAATGTTCAGGTGGCGAAACACTGGAATATAAATATAGAGATAAATTAAGGGGGAAATAGGAACAGGTGTGAATGATTAAGAGATTTGAGAGAAACAGCCAGTGACAAGACATGGGTGGAGACAGGACATAAACCGAAACAAAAACACACATATGTAGGTAAACAAAGTTTCAAAACTCGGAAGCACACACTGTTGTACTATGGGAAGCTTAAGCGGACTGAACACTCTTGCACTCAGTGCAAGGGGGGGGGGGGGGGGACCTGACAGATCCCCCCAAGGATGCTTTTTCCCAAAGCACCCACAAACAATCCCTCCTGGCTATCCTACCGCCCAGGGCAAAATGTCCACACAAGACCCAAAGTCCTGTGCAGGCATTGTTTCCATTTGGGCTTCGTCCAGAGGAGCCAGGAAGTAGACATGGGGCATACTGGCAAGAAGCTCGCAGTTGGTCTGTGACAGGTTCACCGGTGTCCGAGGGCTGGGCTGGGACATGATCACCAGTGTTATTAGGCAGGAACCAGGCTAGGGAGTCTGTAGCATCAGCCTCAGGTGTGAGCTGGTCAGATGTGCATGGTTCTGACCAAGAAAGATAAAACTTCGAGCATACTGTTCCCCGTGTTTGCAAGCAATGATCTATAATTTTGTTGAGTGTGAAGTTTGTGCTCAAAATAATTTTAGGAAAGGAACATCAGCACCAATAGGGCACATACCAGCACCAGAAGGACTGTCCAAGCACCGGGTGATAGATTATGTGGACATGGTGAAGAGTGTGAGAGGAAAAAGGTACATGCTAGTGATAATAGATAGGTTTAGCAGGTGGGTAGAAGCAACACCATTAGCAGATCAAGCTGCAGGAACAGTGATTAAATTTTTGACAAAATGTAATTCCTATATTTGGCATACCATCTCAGATTAGCTCTGATAGTGGCTCAGTGTTTGTTCAAAGAAAAGTAAAAACAGTGTTGCAACAACTAACATTTGTGCTGAGATCAAACTTAACTGGGTGGATGTTCTACAAAAAGTGATTAGTTATTCAGGGCGAACAGTAGCTGGTAAGTGTTTCTTTCTTGATTTTTAGTTGAAAGTACTTTTTAGCATCGGCTATTAGATAGAAGCTGTGCTTCCTTGTTGCTACGAGCTGTTTACACATTGCTAAGTTAGAGCAAAATCAGATATTCATGTTCAGTTTTGGTCAGGAGTTGAGAACTAGGAAACGTTGAGGTGGAAATGTCAGCCCTCATATGAAGCCCTCTTTATGTGAAGACCGAGCTTGTGTAAAGACCTATAAGTCTACCTGCACGAATCCACTGATCAAGGACACAGACAAGACCCCAATGCTAAGTAGCACTTTCTCCCTCTCTCCACCCCTTTCTCCCCCAGTATTTATTTTTTTACACACTAACGTGTCATCAGTTTATCCCTGTTATTTACCATAGCCACAGAAATGACACATTCTTAGAAAAATCTGCAATTTAGACAACCTACAATCTCTGCAGGTGGCCTCAACAAACTCCATTTCATTCCCAGTTGGGCTATGGAACTGCCAATCTGCTGTCAACAAGGCTGATTTCATTCCTGCCTTTGTCACTCCAACCTCAGTGTGCTGGCTCTGACTCAGACCTTGATCCAAACAGAGAACACTGCAACACCCGCTACCCTAGTCTCCAAATTCAACTTCTCCTATACTGCACGCCCCAGTGGATGAGTGTGTAGTACAGGTTTGCTTCTCTCCAAAACATGAACATTTACATGTCTCTCTCCCCCTTGCTCCAGCACCTCCTTTGAATTTCATGCTGCTACACTTACTGACCTTGCCAAAATGCACTTTCTTATTGTTTATCATCCTCCAGGTCAACTGGGCAAGTTCTAAGAAGAGCTTGATATACTGCTGTCCACTATCCCAGATGATGAAACTCCTCTTGTGGTTCTTGGTGACTTCAACAGGTTGAGCCACACATGATTTTATGGAGATACTAGAGATCCTGATCCTTTCTGCTCTGCGGACCTACCTGCTCCGTTCTGATGCCCTACCTCTGGATGGAGCTCTCATCTACTCCAATTCCAGATTGCTGGGACTATAGTTGCTTCTAAGGCCAAACAGACTTCATATTAATCCATAATGAACTTTCTTTTATTTTTACACTATCGGTTGTTACCCAGATGAAGATGGGTTCCCTTCTGAGTCTGGTTCCTCTCAAGGTTTCTTCCTCTTAACATCTTAGGGAGTTTTTTCTTGCCACCCTCGCCACCGGCTTGCTCAATTCTGATAAATTCGCACATTTATAATCTGTATACCATGTTTATATGTTTCTGTAAAGCTGCTTTGAGATAATGTCCATTGTAAAAAGCGCTATACAAAGAAAATTTAATTGAATTGAATACTCTTGGGCCTCTCAGCCAGCTCCATCAAAACCCTTCAGATGATTCAGAATGCAGCAGCATACCTTGTCTACAACCAGCCCATCTCCCTCGACTGGCTTCCTGTAGCTGCCCACATCAAATTCAAGGCCTTGATGCTCATATACAAGACCTTGTCTGGAACAGCACCCCCTACCCTCACGCAATCTGCGATCAGTTAACGAACAACATCTGGTGGTGCCTCCTCAGGGAGACATGAGGTCCCTTTCCAGAACCTTCAAACTGACTGTCCCTCAGTGGTGGAATGAACTTCCAACCTAATTCCAGACAGCAGAATCTGTCACTATCTTCGAAAAACGGCTAAAGACCCACCTCTTCCATGAACATTTAACTAACCCCTAAGTTGCCCCCCATTATATATTAAAAAAACACATTCTGCACTTACACTGGCTCTTACACCAGTATTCTGTGCACTTTGCTTCATTAGAACTCAATGAAAAATCTTGTATGGTAGCGTTACTTGCATTGTTCTCCGCTTGATATATCGCTTTGCTTGTATTTCCGCATTTATAAGTCACTTTGGATAAAATTTTAAATATAAAATATAAATATACATCTTGTACTAATCGCATGCAGACTAACAGAAATATGCGTCTAACACTGCATGAAATGCTTACAGGTCGACCCATGCCTGTGCTATATTGGAGAGGCCCCTATGAAGGATTGCATATAGAACAATACCAAATGGAACTTAAGGCTTATATGGAACAACTAACTGTTGAAATGGTGGTGTGCTTCATGGCGTGCTCAGTGTGCCAACACAACTTACTTATGGTGCAAGTAGTGTGATTTTTGGGGTGACTTGCAGTAGGTTTGGATGACCTCCCGAGTTGTAGCTGGCCTGCCTTGTCCCTGCCAAGCCTGGGCCTGGAGAAGTTCTTAGTTTTAAAACCCTTACTGTGCTTCATTGGAAAGTGATTTTATATTTTCATGTTAAGTTTTAAGTGATGCTGAAGTGTCATAATAAAATATAATTTTTTATATTTGTACTCATGTCTCACTCTCATGTTCCTTGCCCCGATTGTTGAAACTTAACGGTGTGCCTTTTGTTTGGGAGTATTTCCCTGGTTCTCCCCCAGGGTGGCGTAGTTGGATTTACTGAATTTGGGATAAACGTCTCCCTCCAATTGGTAATATTGCCACATTCTGGTGTGGTCAGCAGGGTAGACGTTTTCGCTCCACTTCAGGAAAATTGCCACATACATAACTGTGATGACCACAGGCAAGTATTGAACCAAATGCATGCTTATGCTTATGACACAATATTTTATTCTTCTGAGTGTAAGGATTAGGGAGACAGGATCTTTTACTCCTTTGTAGTCAAGTGTGGACGTAGATATTTGATCCTGTACCCCACAGGAGAGCACTTTCAGGATTTGGTTGTTGGTAAAAAGTTGGAATGATCAGGAAGTATAAAATGAAAAGACTGAATTGTGAGACTACTCTCTCGAGGCAGGTGTCACTTAGTAAGTTCCAGAGGAGGGAAATATATACAGTATTTTCTAAGTAAGCAAATGACTGCAAGACCTACAGCCAATCGTGAGGACAGCTGAAAAGATCATCGAGGTCTCTCCACCCACCACCAACAGCTTCAACAATCTCTGCATCCGCAAAGCCACCGGTATTGTAGACGGCCCCTCTCACCAGAAGGTACAGGAGCATCTGAGTCACCACTAGCAGAATCCGCAATATTTTCTTCCCTGGGGCAGTCAGATTACTCAACACCCTGTTGCCTCCCAGTGCTCACCTGGGCTAGCCAAATACCTAACCCAGTAGGACTCAGTACGACTGGACACTGCACTTTACATAGCTGCATCAATCACTTTATACTATGGAACTCATTTTTGCTGAAAGTATTGCTGCTATACTTGTGCTGCTAAATTACAGAATGACTATATTCACAGTTTACAGTCCATGTTTACAATTCATGTCCTGTATATTTACTATCCTGTATATTTATTATTTTGTTCTGTGTATTTATTGTTTTGCACTCGTCTTATACTGTTGTATATTTGCACTTTAAGTAGTTTTGCATACTGTTCCATGTTGCACCATGGTCCTGAAGATATGTCATTTTGTTCCAATGTATACAAGCTATATAGAGGAATGAAAATAAAAGCCCACTTGACTTGATATAAGTATGTACGGAGTTAGAAATGTCCTGTATTTTCCAGCAGAGAAGTGTTTAAATCAGCATTTAACCAGTGCATGCTCATGTAGGAAATGTTTGACTCAATAATAGCATTAGTCAACTCATATGTAACCTTTATGTCACAGTAATGTCCACAAAATTGCATTAGTCGGAAATGTCTGTACTTGTGCCGATTTTACATGAGGTGGAAAAAAAGTTAATGTTATTAAAGAAATAAACATAACAGCATATGGCCAGAAAGACTTAATCATGGTGAAATGACAGGTTGTATCCAAGGAAGGGGAGTAGCCCCCACCTAGTTGAGCTCACTTTTGAGCTCACTGTTTCAAGACAGTATAAAAGCTCATATCATGGTTGTATGGATTCAGACTATCTACAGAGGTCTCAGCTTTTTTGACTTCAAATAAAGTTTGATCTTTAAACATCTATAACCCCTTGTCTCTGTAAGTTTTTGACTTAGCTCGGAGAGATTTTCTACAACAAGGGAAGGTGCATTTAGTTAATCTCCCTCCTGCTAGAGGGTTGCTGTCCAGAGCTTTTACACTCAGTGGGCCTGTTAGGGGAATGAGAGGGATATTCAGCAAATCAGCTATAGTTTTGTCTAGGAAGTTATTGGCTAAATCTGAATTGACAAGGGCAAGGGTTTCATTCACTCTCTGTAGAGCAGTAGAGCGGTTTGGATGGTGTGCATCTCAGCTGGGTCCATAGTACAGTAGACAGCAAAGCCTTCTATAACATAGGACTCAGAGACAGAGAGTAAGGATCCATATGCATGATGTTTATTGGGACAAAATCATGAAGTCATAAACAGATAGGGGTCAAAACCAACAAAATTAACAAAACAGGCACAAATCCAAAATACAGACCAAGAAAAATGTTGAGATTTCAGGCAGGGCCAAAATACCAAAACCAGCAAAATATCATCAGATCAAAAAGGAAAGACAAAAGGCAAAGTCAAGACAAGAATCAGCAAGTTCAAACACAGAGAATCAATCCAGAAAATATGTCTCAGAACTCATAAGAATGTAGGCAAACTGTATGGCTTTCTAGGAGAAATTAGCTGTTTAGATTTAACTGTTTCATTCTCCACCATTGTATGTAAGGAAAGTTAGCTGTTTAGATTAAGCTACTGCATTCTCCACTGTTATATGTGTGGCAGGGTAAGTGAGTTGGCTATCCTATTGGCTCTGCTTGGGATATGGGTTCGGAAGACCAATAGGATGAGAGCTACCCGATTATTTAAGGACCCTTATTTTGGTAAGTAGATAGGTGTCTTGGTGATTCTGAGTCCCTCGCTCCCCTGGCATTTCGGGTTCCCACTTCCATTCAGGTACGTTCAGGCTTTGTCACGGTGTAATGAGGTGAACACCTCAAGGCTAATTTGTTTGTTTTTAGAGTCTTAGAGTGGCGCTGGTGGCACGTGCATTGTGGCGAATTGGCGCCGGAGATCGCGTAAAGTGATCGCAACATTTAGCCGATGGCTGAATGATATGTGTATCTATGTCGAGCCGCGGTACCTGTGAGTAATCATACAACTTCGTGTCTGGTGTTTGTTCAATCTAATGGTGAGAGTGGGGAGTTGAGCTAAGCTCAGATAAGCTAAGACAAACCCCTAGCCGAAGACGCTACGTGTGATGCCGCTGCTGTTTTGCTTTAGTGCATCAACAATTGTTTTGCTTCAATAATTGTTTTGCTTTTACTTATTGTTTTGATGTATGTCTAGTTTACTTATAACCACATATAGTAAGAGTGAGTAGTCTGAGAGTGGTAAAATTAGTGTTTCCTAGCCTCAAACCTGTTTCAGGTTTGTTGTTCCACCTAACCACTTTACTACTGAGAGGGTGTATGTTAAGCCTTACTGTCTCCATGCTATCGTGGCCATAATTGTCATTTGAACTGTTTACCATAATTCTGGTTCTGCTTGGGTGTTGTCAACTGCCTCCATTTCTTGTGGTGGTGTCAGTGGGCCTGGGTGTTATAGCTACCATACCACAGTGTCCGTCATATTTGTTTTTCTGTGTCTTGTTGTTTAGTGTCTGTGTAACTTTGGGTTAACTGGTGTCTTCTTTCTCTCCAGGAGCCAGTGAGTCTTGGTGGGACAAGGGAGGCTAGCTGCATTTATTTGGTGGTGTGTGCTTCACAGCGTGCTCAGTGTGCCAACACAACAACCTCCATATGGTGTAGGTAGTGTGTGATTTTGGTGTGACTTGAGGTGGGTTTGGATGACCTCCTGAGTTGTAGCTGGCCTGCCTTGTTCCCTGCCATGCCTGGGCCTGGAGAAGTTCTTAGTTTTTAAAATACTTACTGATTCTTAAGTGTCATAATAAAATACACATTTTTATATTTGTACTCATGTCTCACTCATGTTCCTTGCCCTGATTGGTGAAACTTATTGGTGTGCCTTTTGTTTGGGAGTATTTCCCTGGTTCTCCCCCAAGGTGGCGTAGTTGGATTTACTGAATATGGGATAAATGTTTTCCCTCCACTTGGGAAATGCCACATATGTAATTAAAGTTTAGATATTAAGATTATGTTACTCGTATTCTACACCAAAATATACTGAGCAAAAAAAAAAAAGTCCCTTTTCAGGAGACAGTATTTTAAATATAATTTTCCAAAATCCAAATAAGCTTTACAGATCTTTATTGGAAAGGGTTTAAACAAGGTTCTTCATACTTGTTCAATGAAACATAAGCAATTATTGCACATGCATCTGTGGAATAGTCCTTAAAACACTAACAGTTTACAGGCGGTAGGCAATTAAGGTCACAGTTACAATAACTTAAGACACTAAAGAGACTTTTCTACTGACTCTGAAAAACACCAGAAGAAAGATGCCTAGGGTTCCTGCTGTGTGAACATGCCATAGGCCTGCTGCAGGGAGGCATGAGTACTGCAGATGTGACCAGAACAATAAACTACAATGTCTGTAATGTACAGTGCATCTGGAAAGTATTCACAGCGCTTCACTTTTTCCACCTTTTGTTATGTTACAGCCTTATTTCAAAATGGATTAAATTAATTATTTTCCTCAAAATTCTACAAACAATACCCCATAATGACAACGTGAAAGAAGTTTGTTTGAAATCTTTGCAAATTTATTAAAAATAAAAAACAAAAAAAGCACATGTACATAAGTATTCACAGCCTTTGCTCAATACTCTGTTGAAGCACCTTTGGCACCAATTACAGCCTCAAGTCTTTTTGAGTATAATGCTACAAGCTTGGCACACCTATTTTTGGGCAGTTTCTCCCATTCTTCTTTGCAGGACCTCTCAAGCTCCATCAGGTTGGATGGGGAGTGTTGGTGCACAGCCATTTTCAGATCTCTCCAGAGATGTTCAATCGGGTTCAAGTCTGGGCTCTGGCTGGGCCACTCAAGGACATTCACAGAGTTGTCCTGTAGCCACTCCTTTGTTATATTGGCTGTGTGCTTAGGGTCGTTGTCCTGTTGGAAGATGAACCTTCGCCCCAGTCTGAGGTCCAAAGCGCTCTGGAACAGGTTTTCATCAATGATGTCTCTGTACATTGCTGCATTCATTTTTCCCTCGATCCTGACTAGTCTCCCAGTTCCTGCCGCTGAAAAACATCCCCACAGCATGATGCTGCCATCACCATGCTTCACTGTAGGGATGGTATTGGCCAGGTGATGACTGGTGCCTGGTTTCCTCCAGACATGACGCTTGCCATTCAGGCCAAAGAGTTCAATCTTTTTCATCATGGTCTGAGAGTCCTTTAAGGGCCTTTCGCAAACTCCAGGCGGGCTGTCATGTGCCTTTTACTAAGGAGTGGCTTCTGTCTGGCCACTCTACCATACAGGCCATCTGGTGCTGGCGCTTTCTTTACATTAGCAAAACGTGTAGTTAATCAAGGTCGTAGTAGGTAAGATAAAGAAATCAGGTCAGAAAAAGGCGTTCCCAGTGTCTTTTATGATGTGAATGAACTCAAAATCCAGTGATCCCACACTTCGGTCAGAGGTATTGGTTTGTTTATCAGGCCACTTGCTGTATTTCAGGGGGTGAATTATGCTTTTGGTGTGACTTTGGCCAGGTGGCCTCCTTCAATGGCCATTATTGTTAATCAATTGTGTTGTTGGCTTATCCACAACCCAGACTAGCTGGCGCCAACCTGACAGAATTGATTTGTAGCTTGACTAGTCTGAGGGTGTAGATTCGAGCCCACAATGTAAAATATAACTCATTGTCCTTATCTCTCCTGGTTCCATCTTCACTGCCTGGTTCACCCAGAGATCCTACAGTTTTGCACAAGAAATAGGAAATACCACTGAAGAAGTTTAGTATTTGGGGGAGGGCATCCTGCAATTGGTTTAGCCTATTTTATTTAATTAAAATGTATACACTGATTTTATTTATTTGTACTGAGCTGTCAGTTTATTATCAAGGGATTATCAAAGGACTATTATTTTGCATGAAAATATGTGTTATGTGGGTCTACTTTTTCTATTTCTCTTGCTCTACCCCTAATAACCAAGAGAACTGAAGAAACACTTTTCATATTGAAGAAATCTCTGGCATATCCTCATTTTCAAATTTTCTCCATATCTTAATTCCCTCATTCCTCTATGTCTGCAGTATCTGCTTTTATCCACATTTCAGCTCTGTAATTATGCCTGTTTCTTTTGCTACACTTATTCATTTTTTTTCATCCATCCATTTCCATCACTCTCTTACTAACTTATCATATGTTAATGGAGGATATGCAAAACAGGGGGGGGGGAGACTGATGGAGAATTGCAGAGGGAAGAGTGTGATGTTCCTGCTTGTGCTGTTATTAGGCCTGAGTGGAACACATTCTCAGGGACACTGTGTGCCAGACTTGGTGTGCACAGATTTTAAATCTCTCTCTCTCTCTCTCTCTGTCACACACACACACACACACACACACACACACACACACACACACACAAATGTAAGCCTGTTAAAACATTTGTTAACCTGAATATACAAGTAACACTATGTCTGCAATAATGAGTTTAGCTCATTTGTAGTACAAGAACAACAACTACAATAAATCTGAGTCTGTTTTTAATTAAATGTTGATATGCTTTGCATTTAAAGTTTAGTCTGTAAATTATATCTAAAGTCTCCTAATCTTATCTAATCTCTGTTCTTACAATTTTGTTTTAGAATCACACACACACACACACACACAAAGAACAGAAATCATTTGGGGTTGGGGTCTGAGCAAAAGGTCTCTGTTTGTGGCTTTGTAATACCTTTAAAAAATGCTATTACTGGGAAGCAGTTAGTGATGCTCCTCAGCAGTGCTTACCCTGATACTGTCTTTTCTTCAAGTGATTGCATTGTTGTCTTTCTTTATGCACATATTGAATAACAGCACTTCTTCAGTGTTAAGGCTTTCATTAATACATCATTAATAGATATGCACAAATCATTATTTAAAGGAGACCTATTTTGAGCCTTTTTACAAGATGTAATATAAGCTTCAGATGTTCCCAGAATGTGTCTGTGAAGTTTCAGCTCAAAATACTCCACGGATTATTTATTATACCATGCTGAAAATGCCCCTTTTTGAGTGGAAGCAAAAACATGCTGTTTTTGTGTGAGTCTCTTTAAATGCAAATGAGCTGCTGCTCCCCGCCCCCTTTCCAGAAGAGGGCTCTGTCTTTATAGCTCCTGCTTCAAATACTACAGCAAAAGATCCTTTACATTTCTTGCTTCAGATACTAAAATGATTTGGCCAAAATGTACACAGTTTTCAAAAAGACAATCACTTTACTGTATTGTGTATAATAAAGGTGTAGTTATGAATTACACAGACAGTAAGTGCTTTCGGATTAAAAATAAAAATGTCAACATAGCTCTGGTCTCCATGAATACAATCAGAGCCAATGGTAACTTTAGCTGCATTAGCCGTAAAATCTGCTAACAA
Source organism: Ictalurus furcatus (assembly GCF_023375685.1). Lineage (NCBI taxonomy): Eukaryota > Metazoa > Chordata > Actinopteri > Siluriformes > Ictaluridae > Ictalurus > Ictalurus furcatus. The sequence continues at coordinate 13,317,063 of NC_071274.1, forward strand.
GCTCATTCGGAAAGGCAATACTTACGTCTTCTGGATATGAAGCTGGAAAATTAATAATTGGTACTGATCCATGCTTGAGAATCAAGTTTTTAGCATATCCTGCTTTGTATTGACCCTAATTCACAAAGCAGTCTGATGTATTATGATTTCCACAAACATATACAAGTTTAGGTATTTTTGGGGCACATTTCCTTCAAAAATAAAACTTCTCCATTGTGTCTTCAGTGGCTCTGATGCTGGGAGTACATGAAGATTATTATGTTCATTTTTACAGCCAACAAAAGAACAATTACAATACTTATGAAGCTGAGACAATCTTCTTATCACTGAAGCTGTTCCAGCTTGGAAAACATGGCAGACTGTGTGCAGCTGACTCAGGGGAGAATCTATGCTAATAGGGCAGAGTCCCTGGGTGGGGCTTGTTCCAAGGTGATACCATGTTAGGGTGGAAATGAAAATGGCTCATTTTGAGACACTGTTTATGATTTATTGGTAATATTAAAAAGGAGTGGGTGGATTTTTACCACTGTAGGGTGGTTGTGTACACACTCTGCCGACACAGATTTATGTTCAAACGGCATTTAAAAGTTATTTTTTACATAATAAGTCCCCTTTAACCATAATTTGAAAAATGTAGTTAAGTGTGTATACACTATTATTAATTATTTAATAGTGATAAACAAGTCATGTTATAAATAAGTCTATTATGGTGTAACAAATGTTTATAAATGAGACTTTATGTAGTTGCTCATGTGTGTACACATGTTTCATCATTGGATCATTAATAAACTTAAACAAAAGTTATTCCACATTTGAAAATGAACACGTGTTCAGAGAGTTCATACAATTTTTCATGCTTATTGTACAGGTACAGGAAAACACATGCATTGTAATTATGAGTACCATACTTGCAATGCATGTGTTTTCCTGTACCTTTACCATAAGTATTCCTGTATTCTTAAATGAGCTGTGAAACATTTATACGTGTTTAATGATCATTTCAGTGAGTGAGATTCAGTGATGGGTAAAACTTTGTAGCAGAGACTTAAATACATGTATAATGAGGCATTGTAATGCACATCACCACATGGTAGGACCTTCCAGTTTAAGCTCTGGTGGGAAACACTATGCAGAAGAGAGACTACATTCTGTACTCAAGAAAACAATCTTTTTGTTCTATTAGATTGTTCTGTTAGTGACCACTGTGAACATTTCTATAATAAACAGCACCACAGTTTTGATGAATGCATTAGTATCAAAGGGCTGGCAGACACAACATGAGGTTCCATGTGCAGATGGTTTAATTTCAAAAACTTGAGGTCAAAGACAGTCCAGGTCAATGACAAAAAACACAATGAATCAGGGCCACCAAGAACTACAACACACAGCCATCACAGACTCTCTCAAGTTCACATTTACCGGATTACTGATCATGCACACCTGGTGCCAATCACAGTTACATTCACCCATAGTATATAAGGACTTTTAAACCACACGCACTTCACAAAGTATACACTCTGTGTCCTATACTGGCCTATACCAAGCCTTTTGATTATTGATTGCCTCTCTGGTACTGATCCTGTTTCTGGTTTACTCGTCTTGCTCTTGATTGTCCTAATTTATGTTGTTTGTACATTGCCTGACAGTAATATGCTACTTTATTTAATGACATGCAAAAAAAAATTCTGGAACATAAAATATCTTGATAGATTTTTTTTTACTGAATCAGTAATGCAGAAGTCATAAAACTAACATCTAAGACAACATTTCTATTAAAAATATAGGGTGCCCAAGACTTTTGCACTTTACTGTAATTTTATAAATTGAAATACCACACAGAATCAAGTTCCATGATAAAACGTTTGACTGCCTAGCTCATGATTGCACTACATTAATATTTTTTATGGACCTATTACAAATGTTTTTATACAAAGTAAAATAACATGAACAACCTCTTTTGCACATTTGCTGTGCGCCCCGTGTTTTTTTAGTTTTCTTTTTTCATGTTGGTCATATATTCTAGAAATCCTGAATTACGTGAATCCTAAAATTATAATTTTAAAACTTTTTTGACACATCATTTTTTTGACACATCATTTTTAACTATTCTGACAACATTAAAAGTATTCTTGCATTACTATTGCGTGAATCACGTGAATTATGTGAATCCTAAAATTATAATTTTAAAACTTTTTTGACACATCATTTTTAACTATTCTGACAACATTAAAAGTATTCTTGCATTACTATTGCTATTAAATTGTGTACATTTGGTAATATACAGAGATTTATATTTTCAGAATGAGATCTTGATGAGGCTGTGGTATGATGTGCTGCTAGTGCTTCTGATATCTTGACAGTGTAGATGTGGCATAATGAAGATAAATATAGCCTATAGGCTAAGTTGTTTCCCTATTGTCCTGCTGTTTTCTCCCTTGTTTGTAAAGTTTAAACTTGCCAGTGAAGTCAATTATCATCTCTTGACTTTGTTGTCAGCAAAAAGTTATATTTATTGAGAATTGTGCCTTGGTTAGTTCAGTGTATTGTATTCACATGTTTCTTTCTTTCTTTGAAAGATTCTTTCTTTGCCACAGTGGAAATCACCATAAAACACTTTAGGGTTTCATCTAAATAGAGTCATCCCTTTTTAATGGCTGACTCTTCGTCTTTTTCTCCCTTCTCCCAAGTTGTTTTCCTTGCTAGCTTAGGTTTATGCTGGAATCTACTGATTTTTGTGAAGGTCAAGCTTTGGAGGTTGCTGATTCAGATATGCTGTCAATGAGGAATGGCATATTTGCTGACTTAAGGTACATGCTGAAACTTTCTTTAAGTAATTTCCCCCAGTGCTTTCTGGCCACAGAATGCAGTCTCATTCCTTAGGTGAATCACAGTGAAACATCTGCATGGATTTTCCTAAATGATAAATGATGTGGCTGTGCAGTCTGTTGATGGCTGTATGCATGAGTGTGCTTTGGAGAGATAGGAAGAGGAGAATAAAGGCATTCCATTGTATGTCTCTCTATCTATTTGAGTGCATGTGAATGTTCTTTTATTTAAATATTTAAAAGTATTTGCAATTTATTAAAGCTCTGTGGTGGTGAGGTGGAGGAGGCTTTGCTTTCTAACCCTTTATGCCTATATTTGGATCTCTGGGCTGTTGGTAATTGCAGAGGACCTGGCAGCACAGAAACATGACCTCAATTAATAGAGTGTATGCTAACTAATACAGCATAGAGAGACTCTTAAGCCATGCACTAAAACAATCAGCTACTGGTGAGGTTTAGGTCCGGATAAAAACTGAGTTTGCTTTTAATTTTTTTTTTTTTTTACAATCTATCTCTTGCTAAACATTTGCTCTTTTACATATTTTGTTTAACTTCAAATCAATTCAATTAAATTCAGGTAAATTAAACACAATTCAATTAAATTGTATCAAGAACTATAGCAAGTCTGCTGGTCACAGAGGTTAGAAACGCAGTAAAATCACATCCAAGAATTCAGTTTATGGAACAGCATGATTTTGTGATGTGCAAAATCTGTAACATTGCAAACTGAACATATTTAGGTAGAATAAACATAATAATAATAATAATAATAATAATAATAATAATAATAAACCTGCATCTATAAATTACTGTATATTATCTCTAATTTTCACTTCAATAATTTATAATTTATTTTCCTCTTAATGAGGTATGTCATGTAATGAGTTTTAGGACAGATGCACGTGCAGTTAAGAGCTTTTTTGAAGAGAATATAATCCACAGGGCAAGGTAAAATAAAATTAACAAGGACAAGCAGAGGTCAAACAATCAGGCTAACAGACTAGAGCAGGTAAGGCAGAAATCAAGGTCAAAGCAGAATAATAACCAGAATAACAACACAATAGAAAGGCTTAGTAACAACAGAAACTAACACAACTGAATGTATACTCTGCAAAATGTTAGTGAATGAACAGTCTCTTTTATAGTGTGGTGTGATTGGGAACAGGTGTGTGTGATTTGTCTTCTGGGGAAGGGGACTGTGTCTGTGTGTAGTTTGGGAGTTGTAGTCATCAACGGCCATGTTTGTAGTATGCAGTGCATTCTGGGAAATGGAGTTGCTATCTTACCGTGACATGACAAGGTGCCTAAAATATGAGAATAGTGACTTGTACCATATTCTCATTATTTTTGACTACTTTCTGCTTGTATGTTTAACCCTCATCCTACCAACAAATTTAACATACAAGGACCACAGACTGGGGTCCCTGTGGACCTCAAGAATAAACAACTGTAATAAACAACCATCATAGCAAAATGTTTACTTATTTCTTCTAAAACATTATTAGGTATGTAACTAATGTTATCTGAATAAAACAACAACAGGGCATACTGGCATGTGACAAGGGGAGCAAACATTCAAACTTTCCTGTCTGTGTTTTGGGAGCGAAAGCTACACCTTTTTCAAGTAGATTTTCCAGCCGATCACTGGACATCCACAGCAACAGGTAGCGTTTTCCTCACTCCCACAATGGTCATTGCTACTCAGATTGGGGATTGGAGCATGGCAGTATCAGCTCTCCTCTTCATGTGTTACATGACCAGGGCATGCCTCAGCTGGCTCACGTAGATCCGGCAATGTTGGCCACGTTCTGAAAACTTCCAACCTGAGAAGTTCCCCATCCAGATGATGAAGGCATCTGTGTCTGCTCTATCTGTGTCTGTCTCCTTCAAAATGACTGACAGAGTGCCCCTACCCCCCTGATAGTTTGTGATAATTTAAATGAAGACTTATGGGAAAGATGAACTCAATAAATAGTTCCATTTATAAAAAACTGCATAGGCAGAACTGAGTGCTTTTGACTGGTGTCCCAATACATTGGTATTTTTTATCTGTGACAGCTTGCTGACCAGAAAACACTGAACATTTGGGACAGCCTTGGCTAGGGGAGGCCCTACAGTAGTACTGGGGCTAACTACCCTAACAACCTCATGTCCCCTGATACGTCCCTCTGTGGCCCCTTAAGACCGCTCCTCCTTTGGCTGCTTGGCCTTTATGACCATTCTCAGATCAGGTCTATTAGCAGGCTGCAACTGTGGCTGCCCAGTTCCCCTGGCCCTCTGCGGTGGGAGGCGGGCCGCCACACTTGTCTTCTGTGCCACCTTTGCACTAGCGCTGGCCTAGACTTCACTCATGCATACCTGGGTGAACTCGACACAACTGGGCTGAATGCCACCATATGTCGAGCTCACTCAGCAGGTCTGCTTGTTAGGCCTGCAACACTGCCATTGTATGCAGTGTCCCACAAGCAAGACCCAGTGCTGCATAAGGCTTGCCCACCAACGCCAAGGTGGCCTTACATGGCTTGAATGGCAAAGCTTGCCCCCCTACATTACCTGCCGTCAATGGAGAGCGGTAGCTTGCAAGCACCTCCTCCACCTTTGGCAGAGCTAAATAGCCATGTTGTTCATTCCCCACAATGGCCGAATAATCCAACATCACAGGGCTATATATGGTTTTCCCCAGTAGTGTGATATTTTGTCATGCACTTATTGAAAAAAGGGACATTTTCTGCAGTGTGAGGGAGATTTATTTTCACAGGGGAGAAAAAAAGCTTGTCCATTTTCGGCACACTCTTCTGGCCCCTCTGATTTTTTTTTTTTTTTTTTTTGGCTTTCCATAGCGGAAGGAGAAGTCATGATGAGAGTTCCAAAATAAGGCGGAGAGCTGAACCCGGAAGACCGAGCAAGAGATAGAGCATCGCTCATCTCTGGCTTCTCTTCCAGATCCATACGAGATCCCCAGGACCTGAGCCAGCTGGCTGCCTCTGCAGTGGTTGGCCCAGATCTGCAAGGCTCTGAAACCCAACTCCCTTCAGCCAAGAAGAGAGCAAGCCGCAAGCGGAGCTGCCTAACTGAAGCTACTAACAAGTATATGCATGACTCTATCCATTGCGTGCGTTGCTGCCACATAATTGGCTGATTATATAACTGCATGAATGTGCAGGTGTACAGGTGTTACTAATAAAGTGGACAGTGAGTGCATTTTTGTGCTCCTGTTAACTTTGTTCAGTTTCATAAGGTCTTGTTGATTCTGAACTAAGCTTTGCAGGACATTATATTTCCAGAATAAAGACTACCCTGAAACTTGTACTAAAAAAAGAGCTCAGTATATGCTTCTGTATCTAGTTACTCCCTGCTTCTGTATCTCCCTTACATTTACTCTTTTCTACTGCTTTACTGAATATCAGCAACAAAAAAGACAACTGCTTCATTCAATTAGCTGGCATAATCCTTTAAATCATTACAATATGTTGTCGCGACGGACCGACAGCCGGCGCGCAGGATAAGAAAGTCGCTCCTTCCCCGACAGCCGCGCAGGCACGAAGCGGACAGCCTCGCGCCAAACATAACATCAGCTGGAAGGACCGTCACGGTGGGGCGGAACCGCCGACACAACACCGGCCGGCGATTGGGGAGTCAGTCGGGAGAATTCCACCACTCAGACGACGGGGGAAGAGTATAAGAGGACGCTCTTCCGCCCGTGCAGGGGAGAGTACTAACTCGCAGACCAAGTGCACGGCCTTTTGCTGCCTAAAGGTATTCCGGCCTCAGCTACAGCAACATAATTTCTTTCTTTCTTTCTTTCTCTCTCTCTCTCTCTCTCTCTCTCTCTCTCTCTCTCGTTCTCTTCCCGAAGGTTCGGGTGCGGACGAACTAAGACGCCAGCTGGTGAGCTTACACACGACGGTGGATGAAGGCACGGGAAAACCCCACACACTTCTAGGGAATCCCGACATGCCCTCGAGAGCGTCGCAACGCCAGCCACACCCCCACAAAACCTCCCACACTCACCCACACACACCTCCTCACTTCAGACAGCACCACGTAAGAGAAATAAAAGATTAATCAATGTATCACTGCAACTAGTTTCCTGCGTATCTGTGCTCCGCCCCGGGCTATTTCCCTTACAATGTACAACATTTTGCACAGCATCAAAGCCTGAGCACACTGACCCAAGATTCTCTAAGAAACACAGTCTGACATTGGGAGCTGGGATCAGGTTATTGATAAAAAAAGGCAAGCCAAATTAATTAAAACTGTGCAAATAGAGAACAGATTTCTTGAAGCTTTTGCAACAGTCACATAAAATAACTAACAAGCAAACAAACAAACAAACAAAAAGACATCGTAACACGGGTTTGCTGCATAATATTGTATAACCGTACACTGTGTTTAGATGAACTAATGCCCAAGTGGATTCTACAGTTTTGGCAGACCTGACCAGCAACTTATCCACTACATAATAGGCACTCAGTGTGGATGTTTTCCACTTCATTTCTGGATCCAAATGTTTCCCACTGAATTCATATTTCTGCATCCATTATCAACCACCTGATTACACTTATTTAGGCACTTTTGTTTCCTGAACTGAAACAAATAAAAGGCTTCAGGTGGTTTTAGTGCTGCCCCCTGCAGGGAAATGGTAAAGCTTTGCTGGCTGGCTACATACTCATAATTACAGGGCTGGCAATACTGCTGCAGTAATGGCTGGACCTGTGATGTGCTGTAATGGGTGGAGTGAAATCCCTAGGTTGTTTAGAGGAGAGGAAAAGCACTAGAGAGCATTCAGCTTTCCGGACAGCATTGCCATTCCCAGAAGTCAGTGAACATGGAGTAGGCTGTTAGATTTTCTATAATTTTTGTTGCTCTGTCAAAATATGAAATAATAGAGATTACTTCAGCATGTGTTATTTGACATGAACTCAACACAAGGCAGTAACCCTATAATGGTCTTTCTTTAAAAGGACTATAAAATAAAGAGGAAGAAGAAAAAAAGAGGAAGATTTATATATATATATATATATATATATAATATAATGTTGCTGACTGTAATAATTTCAGGGTGTGTTTTTAACTTCTTCATTCTGATCTTTACATTGTTGAGATTACAGAATGTTTATACTTATACTGTGACTCATATTGTGTTATCATGTAATATAATGAGCTGGGTTAAAGTTTAAACTATAATTATGCTTATACTTACTGAGTAGTAGATGACTTTGCTGTATTTGGTTATATTGTCAAATGACAATAACATACACAGTACAAAGGTCGCAGCAAAAATTCCCCATCATTAAAAGTTGTTTACTGTGTAGATTTGAGCAAATGTTTATGGGTTTTGTTTTTGTTTTTTGTTTTTTTTTACAACAAAGCTGTATTAATGAACAGTACAAAATGCATTCCATAATTTTTCTATTCAAAAATGAATGCTGCAAAGCCTCAAGCCTAGCTATTATAGTTAATATAGTCAGAGTCTACTACAAATAATATTTTTGTTTCCAGTTATTATTAAATTTACTCCTGTTATGAAAATAGGATTCACAAACATCATGGTAGAGCTGAGCAGTTGAGGATTAGCGGCCTTGCCCAAGGGTTGAACAGTAGCTCTCAAGCCATCCTGACTAACATCTGATAAGTAGCTCAAACCCTTAATCATTGGGCTGCCACTGCCTCAGTGACAAAAGTCCTAAAAGACAACACTCTACGCTTATGTCCAACTGCCTCTGGCTCTGTCTAGCTGTGATAAAGATGGATGGCATTGAGTTTGCAAATCATGGTAAGCTTTTTTAATTTACTATAACCCCAAAAAAGTTGGGACAGTATGGAGAATGCAAAAAAACAAACAAAAAGAGTCATTTGAAAATTTAATTTACCCTGTACTATACTGAAAGCACATTATTAACACATTATTTGATGTTTTACATTGTGCATTAAATTTCTTTTTGAAAATATACACTCATTTCAAATCTTATGACTGCAACACACTCCAAAAAAGTTAGGACAGTCAACTGTTTACCACTGTGTAACATTATTAAGCGTTTGGGCATTGAACACACCATTTAGTTAAGTTTAGCAAGCGGAATGTTCCCCCATTCATCCATTATGCATTTCTTCAGCTTTGTATCAGTACTGGACCTTCGTTGCCTTATTTTGTACTTCATAATGTATCACAAATTCTCAATGGGAGACAGGTAAGGACTGCAAGCAGTCCATGCTAACACCTGCACTCTTTGCTTATGTAACCATGCACTTTTAATCCAGGCAGAATGTGGTTTGGCATTGTCCTGATCTTTCTGCATTAATGGTGCCCTTACAGATGTGCAAGTTACCCATGCCATGGGCACTGACACACCCCCATACCATGACAGATGCTGGCTTTTGGACCTAATGCTGATAACAGCTTGGATGGTCCTTTAATGCTTTGGCCCAGAGAACACAATGGCTGTTTTGTCCAAAAACTATTTGAAATGTTGACTCGTAGGACCATAAAACACAATTCCACTGTGTTTCTGTCCATCTCATATGAGACTGAGCCCAGAGACGTCAGCGGGGCTTCTGGACAGTGTTGATGTATGGCTTCTGCTTTGCATCGTAAAGCCTTATATTGCATCTGTGGATGCAGCAGCAAACGGTGTTGACTGAGAAAGTTTTACCAAAGTATTCCCAAGCCCATGTCAGGATATCCATTCCAGACTCATGACGGTTTTTAAGTCAGTGACGTCTGAGTGATTGGAGATCACGTGCATTCAGAAGTGGCTTTCTGCCTTGCCCTTTATGCACCAAGATTTGACCGTGTAGGGAAAATCAGCTGTTTGGATTAAGTTGTTACATTCTCCACTATTATATGTAATGAAAATTAGTTGTTTAGATTGAGCTACCTCAATTGGGAGGGCTGTGGCTCAGTTGGTAGAGCGGGTTGTCCACTAATTGTAGGGTTGGCGGTTCGATTCCCGGCCCACATGACTTCACATACCGACGTGTCCTTGGGCAAGACACTGAACCCCAAGTTGCTCCCAATGGCAAGTTAGTGCCTTGCCTGGCAGCTCTGCTACCGTGAGTGTGTGTGAATGGGTGAATGAGACACAGTGTAAAGTGCTTTGGATAAAAGTGTTATATAGGTTTTATTCATTTACCATTAGCTACCTGTATTCTCCACCAAATATGTAGGAAAGACTAGCAGATCAGCTCAAAAGGCGAAATTTGGCTAATTTAGTATTTCAGCTATTTAATCAGTGATAAGTTGAACTTAGATATTAGATATTACCTCCGTGGCCACCAGCAATAATATCCTAAATACAGTGAATCATTATTTTAAGAGCATGTAGCAAGATCGACAATTCAAGGCAATGGACATCGTAAACAATAAAAGTCATATGTTTAAAAACAGACGAGAATTTATTGAACTATTCTACAACACAGAAACTAATATAACACATAAACACACACACATGCATGCATGCACACACACATACATAAACAGAGGTGAAAATGGTTTAACAGAGTGAATGATGTTCTGAGTTTATAACATAAAAAAAGACACTCATTATCTTTTATCATCAGCAAGATGGCGGCGCACACAGTTGCTGCGGCTCACGGCTCTCCTTTCCAGTGCTCCTTTTCATTGTTTTTGTATTATTTCTTTATTATTTGTTTGAGCATTATCGGTTCCACGAACATCCGCTATACAAGTCAGAACCTTATGGATATTGGGGACCAACACCGCATACCTATTACGAGAATGTTTCATCGCACGCACAACATCCCAGACGACATAGCGAGATTGCCGGGCTCTCCGTGGATTGTTGTCGGGTCCAGAAGGCGGCGCAGACGGAGGCGGGAGAGGAAGCAAAAGCGGGGATGCAGGTCTGGTATTATGCTAAGGCTAAGAAAACAACCACACAAGCCACCTTTACCGAGCCTGTTTCTCTCCAATGCCAGATCGCTAGTGAATAAAATCGACAACTTGGAATTACAACTAGCTGGGAATCGCTACGTCCGTGACTGCTGTGTTTTGATTATCACTGAAACCTGGCTTCATCCAAGGATACCCGATGCTAGCATGCAGCTAGCAGGTCGTACTATGCTTCGCTGGGACAGGACTGAGGACTCCGGTAAGAGCAGAGGGGGGGGGCTCTGTATGTATGTGCATGAGAATTGGTGTAATAATGGAACAATGATAGACAAACATTGTTCCCCTGACCTCGAGTACATGTCCTTAAGATGTCGGCCCTTTTTTCTACCGAGAGAGCTAACAGTCGTGATTATCACGGCTGTGTATATTCCACCCGACGCCAATGTGAACATGGCGCTCTCTCTCCTGTTGAACACCATAAACAAGCAGCAGAGGGCTTACCCCGATGGTGTTCACATAATTGCAGGAGACTTTAATAAGGCGAACTTGAAGACTGTACTCCCAAAATTCTATCAACATGTTAAGTGTTTTACTAGAGGGGCGAACACTCTGGATCATGTTTACTCCAACATTAAGCACGCATATAGAGCCATACCTCTCCCCCACCTCGGCCAATCAGACCATCTCTCCCTCCTGCTCTCCCCTGCCTACACCCCCCTCAGACGCAGTGTCAAGACCACTATAAAGACTGTTACCACCTGGCCTGATGATGCATTCTGCAAACTACAGGACTGCTTCGAACAGACAGACTGGGATTTGTTTGAACATCAAGAGCTAGAAACATTAACAGGAACGGTACTGGACTACATTAAGTTCTGTATCGGAAATGTGACTGTGGGAAAAAACATCCGGGTTTTCCAAAACCAGAAACCTTGGATGACCAAACAGGTCCGCACACTCCTCAGAGCCCGCGACGCTGCCTTCAGGTCTGGTAATAGAGCTCTGTACAGAGCTGCCCGTGCCAACCTGAAAGGTGGTATTAAGGAAGCTAAGGCGGCCTATAAGAGGAGCATAGAGTCCCACCTGTCCAGCAAAAATAAACGAGAGGTGTGGCAGGGCATACAGAACATCACGAACTACAGAGGCCGTGAGGCGACAACAGGAGACCTGAGTGCGATTCTGGCAGAAGAGCTAAATTGCTTCTTTGCTCGCTTTGAAACATCACAACAACGGCACTCATCTGCTCCAGCCCCACCTCCACCCTCATCTGGCCCCTATACCAGTCCAGCCCTGCCTCCATCCCCTTCTGGTTCCTGCACCACTCTACTTACTGTGAGGGAACACGATGTTAGACGGATGTTTCTGGCAGTGAACCCCAGGAAGGCTGCTGGCCCAGACGGTGTACCTGGTAAGGTGCTCAGATCATGTGCCCACCAGCTTGCCCACATCTTTACCAGAATTTTCAATCTCTCCCTGGCCCAAGCAGTCATCCTGTCCTGCCTAAAATCAGCCACAATCATTCCAGTGCCAAAGAAGTCGCCCACCACTAGCCTGAATGATTATCGTCCTGTAGCCCTCACTCCAGTTATCATGAAGTGCTTTGAGAGATTGATTCTTCAGCACATCAAGGACTACCTCCCCCCAGGTTTCGATCCTTTTCAATTTGCTTATCGTGCAAACAGATCCACAGAGGATGCTATCGCCGTAGCTGTCCACTATGTGTTGAGGCATCTAGAGCAGCAACAGAGCTACGTCCGGATGCTTTTTGTGGATTACAGTTCGGCTTTTAATACAATAATTCCGGACATTCTCGTCACCAAATTGGTCACCCTTGGCCTCCCCCGCCTCATGTGTGCCTGGATAAAGGACTTTCTCACCAACCGGTCCCAGACAGTGAGACTCGGACCCCACCTCTCCTCCACTCGCACGTTGAGCACAGGTTCTCCACAGGGCTGTGTGTTGAGCCCCCTCCTGTACTGTCTCTACACATATGACTGTAGACCAGTCTACAACAATAATCTTATCATCAAGTTTGCTGACGACACCACAGTGGTCGGACTTATCTCAAAAGGAGAGGAGGCAGCCTACAGAGAGGAAGTCCTAAACTTGGCAGCCTGGTGTTCAAAGAACAATTTGACTCTAAACACCAAGAAAACCAAGGAACTTATTGTAGACTTCAGAAAACACAACACGGAGCTGGCCCCCCTCTTCATTAATGGTGAGTGTGTGGAGAAGGTCCACACCGTCCGGTTTCTTGGTGTCCTTATCTCTGCAAACATCTCCTGGACGGATAACATCACAGCGGTTATCAAGAAGGCTCAAACGCGGCTACACTTCCTGAGGGTTCTCAGGAAGTACAATCTGGACTCCAATCTGCTGCTGATCTTCTACCGCTCGTCCGTCGAGAGCCTGCTGACATACTGTATCACGGTGTGGTACGGTAGCTGCACCGCAGCAGACAGGGAGAGGCTTCAGAGGGTAGTAAGAGCAGCACAGAAGATCATTGGCTGCCCTCTCCCCTCCCTGATGGATATTTACACTTCCCGTTGCCTCAGCAGAGGAAAAACCATCATTAAGGACAGTTCTCACCCTGGCTTTGATCTGTTCAATCTGTTGCCCTCAGGGAGACGTTACAGGTGCATCAAAACAAGGACTAGTAGATTTAGGAATAGTTTCTTCCCGGAAGCTATTACCATGATAAACAAACACATGTACTGAGTCCACAGCATATGTATATAGTGTCTCAAAACGGTGCATTTCATAGTACCTCCCCCATCCACCCCAATATCTATCTATCTTGCATATCTATCTTGCATATCTTGTATATCTTGTTTATTTATTTTGTTTATTTATCTTGTTTATTTATCTGTGTATTATCTGTTTATTCTTCTTGTGTATTGAATGTACATGTTTGCACAGAGCAAAAAGGAGTGGCTCTTAATTTCATTGTACATATGTATAGTGACAATAAAAGGCATTCATTCATTCATTCATAATATGTTATTTCACAGGCCATGACCTAAATGAACCATCACTTATTAATTTAATTTCACTTTTTGAGAAGGGCTTTAAACTTATTATATGCACCCATATTAGCTAGATTCTGGGGTATTGCTTGACTGTTGACAGTATTTCCTTGTTACTTCATGGTGCTGAGGGGATTCCCATGATTGTTATTCATACATCTGATCGGCGTTGAGTGTTTAAGTTTTTCTACGCAGCCATGGTGGAAACAAATTTCCCCTTTAAGGACAAATAAATTATCTATCTATCTATCTATCTCTCTCAATAAATAAAAGACCACATATAATATTTTTGTCTCACTTGTTTAATTGGGTTCTCTTTATCTACTTGTAGGACTTCTGTGAAAATCCGACAATGTTTTAGGTCATATATATGCAGAAATATAGAAAATTACAAAGAGTTCACAAACTTTCAAGCACTACTGTAATTAGAATGAGAGATATACATACTGTTTTTCCTCATGTCAGTTAAAAGGAAACAGGGCATTTTTTCTTCTTTTTTTTCTCGATAATCCAACCTCATAATTCAGGTTGGTAGACTGCCAGAAGAATAATTTTTTTTATCATTCTGCAGTCTGCAATTTCCAATCCACAGTGTTATTACATGGCAGAGTAAGTCCTTTGTGGGAGTGAATTACAGCAGAATAATACAACCTTATAAAAAGCTCATCCCACAGAAACACGTTTTAAAAAATGCAGGGCAAAATATTGGGGAGATTACTGCATTAGCATTAGGTACTTGGGCTTAATCTTTCACTTATGTAATTTTAACAGGGTTGAGCCTTAAGAATGTTCTCACACATGCATACACATCGTCATGTTGCGGTACCTGAGGTGGCAGCAAGTGCAGGTAGGAATAACACAAATACAAGGGGCAGGCAGAAACTGTAGTCAAGGGACAGGTCAGGCGTTCAGGCAAACAGGCAGTACTAGGCAGGGCAGAGAATCGTGGTCAAAGAATATTGCAGGGGTCAAAAACAGAATAGCAATCATGGAATATAAGGCGGGTGTGTGAATGTGTATGTGATTGTGCCCTGCGATGGACTGGCACTCTGTCCAGGGTGTACCCCGCCTTGTGCCCAGTGCTTCCTGGGATAGGCTCCAGGTTCCCCCGTGACCCTGAAAAGGAGTAAGTGATTGAAGATGGATGGATGGATGGATGGAATATAAGGCTTGGATAATGACTGAGACTAGGCTGCTGAGCGTTTACTTCGCAAACTTGTGATGTTTGAACAGTCACTTAAATACTGTGTGTGTGATTGGGGGCAGGTGTCCATGATCAGAACTCAGGAGATGGTGCGCATGTGCGTGTATGGGAAGTGTAGTCCTCGTTGGCCATGGTTGTAGTTTGTGTTGTATTCTGGGAACTGTAGTTGCTGGTTTGCTGTGATATGACAGAGCCCCCCCCCCCCCCCCCCAAAGGGCTCACTACGGGAGCTGAGTTCTTTCTAGGCCTACCCCTCTTCCGGGGTCCTGGTTTCTCTGGATGAACGACATTAAAGTCTCTACACAGCCCTGGGTCAAGAATGTCCTGAGATGGGACCCAGCACTGTTTCTCTGGTCCATAGTCCTCCCAGTCGACGAGGTACTCCAGCTTGCTTCTCCTGCGCCTGGAGTTAAGGATGTTCTTGACACGGTAGGCCGGTTGGCCGTCAATGTCCCACGTATCAGGTGGGGAGTTTAGTGGCACTGCCCTGGCTAATGGGCCCCGGATAACTGGTTTGAGGCGTGAGACATGAATTGATGGGGCGATGCGGCTGTGCTTGGGTAAATCCAGCTTGTACGTGACCTCATTAATCTATTTGCTAATGTTGAAGGGTCCGATATACCTGTTTGAGTTGAGTTTCTTGCAAGGGTATGGCTGCTTCAAGTCGTTAGTGGAGAGCCACACTCTGTCACCGGGTTGGTAATTGTGATGTTCCCTCCGGTGACAATCAGACTTCTGTTTGCAGGTGCGTGTGGCTTGCACTAGGTGTTGGTGTGTGCTTTCTCAAACCTGCTCACTCCCGCGGAACCATTTGTCGACTGACGGCGAGTCGGTGGGGTTGGCATTCAACGGAAATAATGGTGGCTGGTAGCCTAAGATGCACTGGAAGGGGGTGAGTTGTGTCGCTGAATGCTGTAGGGAGTTCTGAGCATACTCCGCCCAAGGGAGGAATCGACGGCAATCCTTTGGATTCGTGGCACAAAAGGTCCAGAGAAACCTTCCTATTTCCTGATTGGCTTGTTCCACTTGCCCTTCAGCTTGTGGGTGGTAACCTGGGCTGAGATTGACGGTGATGCCCATCTTTTCCATGAAACTGGCCCAGACTCTGGACATGAATTGTGGGCCCCGATCACTGACAATCTCCTCCAGGATCCCGAAGGACCTGAACACGTGCTGGAACAACAGTTCAGCTGTGGTAAAGGCTGATGGGATGGCGGGTAGTGGGAAAAGATGCAGGGACTTTGAAAATCGATCGGCGATCACTAGGCAATCACTGCGACTCCGGTAGGTCAGTGATGAAATCTATGGACAGGTGGGACCATGGGCATTCTGGTATGGGTAGGGGCTGAAGCTTGCATGTGGGCAGTGTTCGCGTTACCTTAGCCTGGGTGCACGTCAAGCATGAGGACACTACAAGCTGCACTTCCCTTGACATGTTGGGCCACCAGTATTTTTCAGTTAACAGATGGTAGGTATGGTATACTCCCAAGTGACCCATGGCCACTGCTGTGTGGGCACAGGAAATGAGCTCCAGCCAGTGCTGCTCTGGAACTGCATACCGGATGAACATGCTGCAGGGATTTGTGAAATCAGAATGTGTGCCAGGGCCTGATCCAATGCCCGTTCATTGGCGTTTCCACCTACACAGGAAGGTGGCAGAATATAATCCATGTGGTTGACTCGACTGTCCGTGCTGTGAAGCTGCGACAGGGCATTGGCCTTGGTGTTCTTGGACCCTGCTCTATAGGACAAGATGAACTGGAATCAGGAGAAGAAAAGGGACCAGCGGACTTGGCGAGGCATTAGACGTTTGGCCGTATGTAGATACTCCAGGTTCTTATGATCGGTGAAAATGATAAATGGGTGTGTGGCTCCCTGCAGCCAATGTCTCCATTCCTCCAGGGCGAGTTTGACTGTCAAGAGTTCTCTGTTCCCCACATCGTAATTACGTTCCGCTGGGGACAATTTCTGGGAAAAGAAAGCCATGGGCTGAAGCTTTGGTTTGTCTCTGAACCTCTGCGAGAGGACGGCTCCCACTCCTGTTTCTGAGGCATCTACCTCCACGACGAAGGGCTTGGTGGGATCAGGGTGCTTGAGGATGGGAGCAGTAGTGAATGCGTCCTTGAGTCTATTCAATACTTCCTGAGCAGCTGAGGTCCAGGCTAGCCGCTTCGGCTTGCCACGACATTAAGGGGTGTACTGTGGAGCTAAATCCTCTGATGAACCATCTGTAAATATTGGGAAGACCTAGAAATCGTTGCAATTCCTTGACGGTTCGTGGAATGGGCCACTCCACCACTGCCTGTACCTTACTTTGGTCCATGTTGTCTCCGGGCTCATGATATAGCACAAGAATGAGATTGTGCGCTGATGGAAATCACACTTCTCTGCCTTAACGTAAAGCTGCTGCTGCAGGAGTTGGTGTAAAACCTGCCGTACATGGACGACATGCTTCTCAAGGGAAGCAAAGTAGATTAGAATGTTGTCAATGTACGTGAAGACACTCCTCCCCAGCATATCTCTTAGAACGTCATTGATGACACATTGGAACACTGAGGGGGCACTAGAGAGTCCATAAGGCATGACCAGGTATTCATAGTGGCCCGAGGTGGTACTGAAGGTCGTTTTCCACTTGTCCCCCTCCTGGATGCGATGCAGGTTGTAAGCACTACACAGGTCCAGCTTAGTGAAGATGGTCACTGACCTTAGTTGTTCCATGGGGTGCAGGTACAAGTGGCAAAGGATAACGGTACTTAACAGAACATTTGTTTAGGTCCTGATAATCGATGCATGGTCTAAGGCCACCTCCTTTCTTCTCCACAAAAAAGAAACCTGCTGAGGTGGGGGATGTGGAAGGTCTGATGTATCCTTGTTGGAGCGCCTCCTGAATATACTCCTCCATAGCCCGTTGTTTGGTCTGTGAGAGCGGATACACTCATCCTCGAGGTGGGCTGGTTCCTGGTAGGAGCTCAATTGCACAATCTTATGTGCGGTGTGGTGGTAGTCTGCTCACTCTCTCCTTGCTGAATTCTTCCATGATGTAATGATATTCAGGTGGAACTCGGACTGGAGCGGGTGGACTGGGACTTTCCACTGTCGTGGCTGCCACCGGGATAACTGGAGATTACAGACAGTGAGCATGGCAGGAGGAGACCAGTGGGTGACCTGTTTGTCCGACCTGGGGATTGTGTAGCTCCAACCATGGGAGGCCGAAAATGATGGGGTGCCTAGCAGAGACCATGACATAGAGGACAATGGTTTCGCTATGGAGGGCACTGACCTGGACAACAAGGGGTGCTGTACAGTGTGAGATGATCCCTCCTTCTATGGGGGATCCATCAATGGATTGGATGCAATGTGGATGGAGTAGGGGATGAACAGGGATGTTGAGGTCATGCACTGTTCGCTGATCAATGAAGTTACCGGCTGCTCCTGAGACGATCAATGCTGTGAGAACAGTAGACACCCATGAATGTTCAATCATAATAGGTAAAACGAAGACATGATTCATGAGTAACTGAATGTGACTCACCCTTTGGGGGTGGGGTCTGTTGCTCCCACTTTCCCCGGAGGGCCACCGAGACCTGAGAGGGCACTGGCGGATGAGGTGGTTGTCCTCTCCACAGTAAAAGCAGTGAAACTCTTTTACCGACAGGCCAGCTCCTTCACTATTTCCAGGTTAAGTCCCTGGGGAAATGCTGTTTTGAGGGCCGGTTCGTTCTATCCACTCCTCGCCACGATGGTACAGAACTCGAGAGCATATTCCACAGTACCACGTGTACCCTGCATCATAGTCATGAGCTCCTGTCCCGTCTCCCATCCATCAGGAGAATGATCAAAGGCGTGCTTGAAACGTGTAGCAAATTGTTCCAGAGAAGAGATGGAATTGCCGTCCTGCTCCCACCCTGCTGTAGCCCATAACAGAGCTTGTCCGGTTAAGAGCTCCAAGAAATGGCTTACGAGTTTCCGGCATATCCAGGTAGCTAGCGAAGAACAGGCTTTACATTGCGCCAGCTCTCCAGCATACCTTTCCGTGTGCGCGTGTGCGTGTATGGGAAGTGTAGTCCTCGTCGGCTATGTTTGTAGTTTGTGTTGTATTCTGGGAAGTGTAGTTGCTGGTTTGCTGTGATATGACACACATACACACTCTTCTGAAAATAAATTGGAATCATAACAGCTCTGTTCCTTAAACATGCACTTGTGGTTATGACAGCAGTGGGGAAAAAAGATCTGAGGATCTGAGTGACTTTGACAAGGACCAAATTGTAATAGTTAGATGACTGGGTCAGAGCATCTCCAAAATGGCAGGTCTTGTGGGGTGTTCCTGGTATGCAGTGGTTAGTGCCTATCAAATGTGGTCCAAGGAAGGAAAACTGGTGAACCGGTGACAGGGTCATAAGCGCCCAAGACTCACTGATGCACGTAGGGAGCGAAGGCTGGCCCATCTGGTCTGATCCCAGATTGATTCATTAATCAATTGCTTAGCTTTATATAGTGCTTTTTCTAGGCACTAAAAGCACTTTACATTGTATGGGGGCAAATCTAATCAAATATCATCAGTGTGTAGCATCCACCTGGATGATGTGATGGCAACCATAGTGCACCAGAATGCCCACCTCACACCAGCTATTGGTGTAGAGGAGAGGAGAGTGATGTAGCCAATTCAGGGATGGAGATTATTAGGGGGCCATTATAGATAAGGGCCAATGGAGTAATTTTGCCAGGACACTGGGGTTAGAGTTAGAGTGTGTCCTGGGATTTTTAATGACCACAGAGAGGCAGAAATTCGGTTTAACGTCTCATCCGAAAGATGGAGCTGTTTTTACAGTGTAGTGTCCCCATCACTATACTCGGGCATTGGGCCTGACACAGACCACAGGGTGTGCACCCCCTGATGGCCTCCCTAATACCACTTCCAGCAGCAACCTTCTTACCTTCAAATGATACAAGTATTAGCTTTAGATTAATAGTTTGCTGTTTGAGAAAGAAAACAGACATCACTCTACTGAGATAACTGCCTAGCTTGTTGCTAACAAAATACAATAATGAGGACATCAATTTTCCCAATTCGTCTGTCAAACAATGAATATTGGCAAACTACCGCTTAGGATATAATGCAGCATTATATTTTACATAAACTTGTTCATCTGACTTTTCAACCTGTATTAATACGATATCTCTGAAGTGATATTTGAACGTTTCTTTGCTACGAGGTCAGTGCTGCTTGTTTATCTTACTGTTTTTGTTTGTTTGTTTGTTTGTTTTGAAATCTAAGAGCACAGTGTTTGGGAGTAGTGCAGGCTGTAGGAGGCATTTATCAGGTTAAGAAGGCTGTGTTTTTCCTTCATATTGGTTTAAACTTTTGGATGTTTTAATGAAAATATGCATATGGATGGTGCTGGCTCAAATTTAGCCTATTACTCAAAAACACTTAAAATTCAACATAGAAGCAAATACTCACATCTATCTCCGAACCCAGTTGGAGATAGAAAAAAAGACACCAGCCGTGAGTGAGAAGAAGCAAGGGTCCAGATTTATTGGTTCCGTTCCACCACACGAGATCCACACCGATGAGAATTCTCAGAAGTGATCTGACACCCGGAGCTCAAGCTCCAGTATTTATACTGTATTTACACAGTAGATAACCAATATATTTCAAAAAGTCTATGATATCAATACCAATAGGGTTAAAAAAGAGCTCATCTACATTAGCATTATGTTTTGAAAAAGGCCTTTCCAATTTACCATTAGGTTCTGAAAAAGGGCTTTCCAAGTTACCATTATGTTTTGGAAAAGGGCTTTCCAAGTTACCATTATGTTTTGAAAAAGGGCTTTCCAAGTTACCATTAGATTCAAAAGTGGAGAGACAAAACAATTTAGAGTGACCTTGGTCTCACTATTATCTCCCGGGGGTGGGCTTGACTCAGCTACCCTTATAAATGGCTCCTCATGGTTTCCTCTTAAAATTAAGGCCTTCCTTGCGAGACAAGAATTTTCACCATCTGAATTATGAGTAAGTTACATTTTTCTGTATTTCTAGTTTTAATTTATTTTCATATTTGCTCTATATCTCTATTTTATATATAGTCATACTGCTTGCAAAATGGTTTACTGTACTTCCTACTTCATAATATCATTATATTACCCTTCTACTATGCTACATATCCTACTACTCTTTATTTTTATATTTTATTATTCTAAGATATTACCCTTATAATATCTTAATATTCCTTTTTATTATTCTTATAAAGTTATAATGTTATGTGTGTGAGAGAGAGAGACAGAGAGAGTGTGTGTGTGTGTTATGTCTACATGCCCGCCCTTGACTGTACGAGAGTGTGTGTGTATGTGTGTGTTATCACTCCTCAGCTCTTATACTTCTTTTTGACTTTTTGACTAATAAACCATAGTATGTTACTCTTAAAAGATCTTTAAAGTGTGAATCCAATTCATCAATATCCGCCTACTACCGCTTCTGTGTGTCTAGGTGCCCGTCGTCATTCCTTCTTCTCCCCTTTACTGGATCTGGATCTGGATCTCGATCTGGACACTCATTATCAGCTTGCGCATCTCACTGCTGATATCATGGTGCTACTTAACTTTCTTCGCAGCACCCCCTCTGGAAATGGAAATGCGGGGTTCCCCCCCCATCTCCGATACAGAATCTACCCTGTGAATGTGTGTATTGACGCCTCTACACAGCCAGAACCCCCCTCCAGCTTTCAGTCTGAGGAAGATGTCACCTTCTCTGATCTGGGCTCTGACCATTCTTCCCTCTTCTCACCTGTCAGTCCGCCCCACTCTCAGTGGTCTTCTCACTTCACCTTTGCTGACTATCCCATGTCCCCAGGACGCACCCCATTTTCTTCCCCCTACCGCTCTCCTCAAGATTACGCACCCACCCATTCTAGGCAAAAAGGCTGTCTATTTTGAAGATGCTAAAATGTACAGTTGCTAAAATGTACAGAATGTACAGTGGCCGAGAAGTGCAAAACAAAACACAGATATGAAAACAAAATAAATCCGAAAACAAAATAACAAATCCAAAAACAAAACAAATTATAAGCACAATGACAAATCCGAAAACACATTAACAAGTCAGAGAAAACGGAAAAGGTAGGTATATTTTGCTAATGGAATACTTACCGCTGATTGGACGATATGCCACAAAAGTTTGGGGATTCTGTTCTGTAGAGCAATGAAACAAAACAAGAACTTTATGGTACGATGGATCAGGGTCATAACACCAAATATTGACTTTGTTTCATTTACTACTGTTCACTGCTCTTTACTGTATTTTTTTTAATGTAGAAACATTTAAGTTCATTGTTTTGAAGGCATATTTGCAAAACTTTTACACAGTTCTGTATATATAGTGCTGTGAAAATATATTTGCAGGTTTCTTCTGTTTCTGTGTATATCTCATACTAAATAGTTTTAGATCTTCAAATGAAATACAACATAAAACAAATGCAACCTCAGTAAACACACAGTAGAGTTTTTATTTATTTATTTAAAACTAATTGTTCCCTTAAACTTAAATTCTGGTTGTGCCTCCTTTAGCAGCAATAACTGCAACCAAATGCTTACAATAACTGGAAATCTTTCACTTACTTCTAGGACTAAGATTTACTAGCATGCTTTGCATCATTGTCTTGGTGCAAAATCCAATTGCGCTTGAGTTTCAACTTGGGGACTGAAGACCAGACATTCATCTTTAGGGTTTTTCTGGTAAAGAGCAGAATTCATGTTTCCCTCAATTACTGCAAGCTGCACAGGCCATGAAACAGCAAAGCATCCCTACACCATCACACTTCCACCACCATGCTTGACCGTAGGCATGATGTTCTTTTTGTGGAATATGGTGTTTGGTTTACACCAGACAGTTCCACTTTCAACCCATCAATTCACAGAACATTCTCCCAAAATGTTTGAGGAGCATCAAGGTGTGTTTTGGCAAAATTCAGATGAGCCTTAATGTCCTTTTGGGTTAGCAGTGGTTTTCACCTTGGCACTCTTCCATAAATGCAATTTTTGCCCAGTGTCTTACTGATAGTGGAGTCATGAAAAGCGACTTTTACTGATGCACAAGAGGCCTGTAGGGCCTTTGATGTTGTCCTTGGCTCTTTAGTGACTTCCTGGATGAGTAGTTTATGTGTTCTTGGAGGAAATTTGGAAGGTCAGCCACTTCTGGGAAGGTTCACTACTGTGCCAAGTTTTTGCATTTGGATATAATGGTTCTCACTGTGGTTCTTTGGAGTCCCAAAGCCTTTTAAATACCTTTATAACCCTTCCCAAATGGATAAATTGCAATCACCTTCCTCACCATTTCTACAACTTCTCTCAATTTTGGCATAGTGTGTTACTTGGTAAAACATTTTAACCAACTTCATGTTGCTGAAAATGTTCTATTTAATTTGATTGAACAGGGCTGGCAGTAATTAGGCCTGGTTGTGTCTTGTCCAGCTGAACCCCAATATGAATGCAGTTTCATTGATTGGGGAATTAGTGAATATGGGGGCAAATACATTTTCACACAGGCCCAGGTGGTATTGGATTACTTTTTTTGCTTCAATAGATACCATTATCATTTAAAAAACATATTTTTTTGTTTACTCAGGTTGCCTTTGTTTTATCTTAAATTTTGTATTAATTTCTGAACAATTTAGTATGAGATACAGTATACACAAAAACAAAAGAAATCAGGATATATATACTCAGCAAAAAAGAAAAGTCCTATCACATTCAACTGCTTTTATTTCCAGGAAATTTCTTAACATGTGTAAATATTTGTATTGACTTAAAACATTCAACATCTGACACATAAACTGAACAAGTTTCACAGACATTTGACAAACAGAAATGGAATAATGAGTCCCTGAACAAAGGCGGGGGGGGGGGGGGGGGGGGTGTCAATGTCAAAAGCATTAGTCAGTATCTGGTGTGGCCACCAGCTGCTTTAAGTACTACAGTGCATCTCACCCTCATGGACTGCATCAGATTTATCAGTTCTTGCTGTGAGATGTTACCCCACTCTTCCACCAAGGCATTTTCTAGATCCAAGTTCTCAATCATGTCTGGGGGGACACATGGATACACATGGTTTGCCACTGCAAGGACAATCAGCTGTCCTTCCTGTCGCCCTGTAGCACTGTCTTAGGCATATTACATTATGGACACTGCAATTCATTGCTCTGGCCACATCTGCAGTACTCAAGCCTATGGCATGTTCACACACAGTCAGTAGAAACGTCTCTTTATTGTCCATATTTTTTGTAACTGTGACCTTAATTGCCTACCACCTGTAAACTGTTAGTGTCTTAAGAACTGTTCCACATGTGCATGAGCAACAATTGTTTGTGGTTCATTGAACAAGCATGAAAAACTTAATTTAAACTAGAGATGCTCCGAGGTATTGGCCGATCTGCTGATAAAGGCTATTTTTCCCGCTATCGGCTGATAGTTTAAAAACATCCGATGATCAGGGCTGATTATATCCTGTCAATCAAAATTGCGTGGGAAAACACAGCTGTGTGTAAAGTTGATGTCTCCTGTGTGGAATGATGTCAAAACTGCAGTTTGTAATCTCTGCACCACTAAAATTTTACACTGGAAGTGAGCAGCAGCAAAATCGAGACTATTCCCCCTATATATATATATATATATATATATATATATATATATATATATATTCATCATCAATATCATTACTGGGGTTGCTGCTTCCAACATCCCTGTCAACTGTAGAAATTCAGTCTTCTATCGTCTGTACCAGAGTCAATTAATTTTTATTTTTAACTGACTTTGAGTCCCTTAGATTCTGCATGTATAATCAGGAGCTCTGTGTGGTTTGTCATCTGTTGTTTTGCAGATAATCGTGAAAAGAACCCAGTCTGGTGTTCTGATTGTATGCACCTGTTTGGTATTCATTTTGTAGTTTGTGTATACTGTATAAGCCTTATTGTCATTACAAGGTTTTATTGTGATTTATGTTTCTTTAACTTCCAAGCTGTTGTTTCCCTGGATTTTCCCTTCCGTTCCATTCCCTTGTGACAGTGAGGGGCATGGTTGATTGTCAGCTTTGGACAGAGAGGAGGTGGGTTGAACCAGCAGGGATTGCATGATGATTCTCACCTGTGTGTGATCACATCAAGTTTACAAAGTGTGGTTTGTTTGTCCTTTCATGGAGCATAGATCCTGAGAGGGAGAAACAGAGCTAATGTAAAATGCACACATGTATGGTGTGTAAGCTTGAAAAGTGTTGGTGAACTGGATTGGGGCAAAAGCCCTGGAATATTGGGACTGTATTTTATTATTTTTTTTTCCAGTTGAGTTGTTGAGAGAGTGCTGAAAGCACTTGTTGGAATAATAAACCAAGCCACACACAGTCCTCCTGTGTGTCCTCCTTCACACAGACCGGGTTCCACAGTGGTGCTGAAAACCAGGTGGAGGTACCAGATACCATCATGGAAACTTCTCTGCCTAGCAAGATCATTAACACAAGTGATTTGAGGCCATTGTTCAGGGGCAGGCAGAGAATTGATGGGTGCTCCCGATGCTGCTTCAACAAGCCCTGCCTCCAGCTGTGGCTGCATCAGCTGGCCTGACCGTGACCCTCACAAAGATGTCCTGCATGGACAATCTAGAGGTCTTTGTGGAGCACTCCAAGCATGTGGCAGCTGCATGTAGATGGCCTGAGGATGAGTGGGCCCTAGGTCTCTTCCACTTGCTGTCAGGGTAAGCCCAGCTTACCACTCAGCAGCTGTTGTTGTGTTTGCAGCTGGAGTACCAACCCTCCACCCTCTGCAGAGATTCCTATCTGGGATTTCCTCTTGGAACAGTCGTGTGATGAAACCCTGAGGCATGCCTTCAACCAAGTCTTAGTAATTTATGGTCAGCAAATCTAGCCAAATGTTTCACTATCCTACCCATGTTTTTCTGTTATTAAGCATAATTTATATTGAGTAACACAGGACAAACCACCTTATGATCAGATGACCCAATTGTTGGTACTGACGAACTGCAGGGAAATGCTTTTCCAGGCAGCTCATTATAATCCCATGGCTGGGCATATGGGGCAGGGTAAGACACTATATTGTATCATTGCCCATGCCTGTTTTCTAATTTTTTGAACATGGAGTTGCCCTTGTTGATATTGCTTGGTGGTATTTTGACTGATTCTTTGAACTTTGATAATGAGTTCTGGTCAAGCCATAATAAAGTATGTGCTTCAGCTACAACACCACATTGCATATAATGCCTTCACTACATGCTTGGCATTGGTTTACTGTAAAATATACCCTGTGGACAGTGTGCTCAGTAGTCACAGATTTGATGTTATCAAGCTCCCTTGTTTCAGATGCAGCCCTTCATTGACTATAATTTCAAAAACAATGTTGGGATCCTCACTTTTGGTGAATCATGCCCTGGAGGCTTGGTCATGCTTTGTTCTGGCACAAAACTGTCTTTGTGCTCTGGGCTACAGTGTTGCTCTGGGCTGCCATAGTGGGCTGCCAATGTGGTCTACACTGTATCTTGTATAACTTCCTCTAACTATTATTGTGTTTTTTTGGCAACCAAACCTATGGGAATAATATGATGGGATAGAAGGGTGCATAAAAGTTACATGTTGTCTCATGTGTTTAGTTTATCTTTCAAACAGAAAGGAGGCAATCATGTATTGCCACCTGGATCTGTGCTGACATGTTTAGGTGTTTTTATCAAGCTATGGCATTTGCATTAGAGACATCTAAACTTGCCCCAGTAATTTACCACACCCCACTGCTATGATGTCTATTTTTAGAAGTTGTCTTTGTAGTACCTCTATCCCCTTATCACTTGTTGTGGGTCATTTCCTTAATGTCTCAATATATTTGAAATACAACTTGCACTCACCCATGTATCATGTGAATTGCAAACCAGCATGTTGGCTCTCTTAAACATTAAACTTGTAGCCAGTGTTGATTTATGCTCAAGGCTTCATTAGCCTGTTCTACTAATATGGCTACTCTCTGCTAGATCTTATCCCTTGGGTGTTTCTCTCATATTACATTATGAAATTAATTATGCATTTGCACAGCTGTGTTGGGTGTAGGATCCAGATTTTGATTTACCAATGCAGCCTTGTCAGTCTGCAGCGTATTCCCTGATGTGGCTGTGCTGATCTTCTGACTGCTCTGATGGAAGATTCCATGAAAGGACATCAGCATTTTTGTATGCATAGCAGCTGCTCTAAGATCCTTCAAGCTCTGTATGTTATGATGTATTATGTCTAAAAACTGTTGCATTTAGCTCATGTCTTCTGCCAGCTCTGCTATCTGCATTGCTATGCAGAGAACATACTCATTCGACCTCTTTCAAAAGACCGATTGGCCTAGTCTTTTGGATGTTTTGTTTCTTGTTGCAGCAGGGTGCTGAAAATGCCTTATTTTTACCTAGTCGGCTCTGCAGCCATGTGTGCTGCTTGCTTCACTCCCTGCTACAACAACACAGTCTTAGAGAGAGGTAATGCTCAGTCATCAGAATGTTCACAATTGGATTTTTCTGTAAGTGCCTGTCAAACATGCTCTGATCCCAAACAAACTGGGAACTGATCATGTACATCATGGTATGGCAAAACTAATAGCTTGTCATCCTGTTCTTAAATACAAGACAGAATGCTGACAAAAATCAATCAATCACAACAACAAAAGGACAATGATATAAGGACGCTGCTCATAGAATTCAGTTCAGCATTCAACATGATCATCCTACAACAACTGACAACAAAGCTGAGCCTGGTGGGTTCAAATACCTCCCTCTGCAGCTGGATCCTGGACTTTCTGACCGGGAGACCCCTGTCCATCAGGATCAGCAACTACACCTCCAGCATAATACACTGGCACCCCCAGGGTTGTGTGCTCAGTCCACTGCTGCTTATCCTGCTGACTCATGAGTGTGCTGCAAAGTTCAGTTCTAATCACATCATCAAGTTTGCTGTTCACACTATAGTTGTGGGCCTCATCAGCAACAATGATGAGTCAGCTTACAGGGAGGAGGTGAACCAGCTTGCAGAATGGTGTAAAGATGACAACAATCTATCTCTTAATGTTGATAAGACCAAATAGATGATTGCTCACTTCAGGAGAACCCAAGTGGACCACTCACCATTGCACATCAACAGAACAACTGTGAAGAGAGTCAAAAGCTCCAACTTTCTTGGTGTGCACATGATTGAGGACCTCTCCTGGACTCCCAGCACCACCTGCCTAGTCAAGAAGGCCCAGCAGTGTCTCCACTTCCTGCAGAGGCTGAAAAGAGCCAAACTTTTCCCTCTGTAGAAGGAGGTAAGGATGGGAAACAATAGACCATGTCCTGACCAACTATCTCACTGTATGGTAAGGGAACAGCACAGTCTCCAACCACAAGACTCTACAGCAAATTTGAGGACAGCTGAAAAGATCACGGGGGTCTCTCTCTACCCATTAGTGATGCCTCTTTCAACGACCGCTGCATCTGCAAAGCCACCAGTATTGCAGACAACCCCTCTCACCCTTTTCATGGACTATTCACCCTCCTACCATCTGGTAGAAGGTACAGGAGCATCCGTGCCACCACCATCAGACTTCAACAGTTTTTTTTTCCCTGAGGGAGCCTGATTACTCAACACCCTGCTGCTCACCTGGGCTAGCTGAACACCTAACCCAGTAAGACGCGTACCACTGCACACGTATTAACTCAGTAAGGCTCAGTACTACTGCACACTGCACTTTACATAGCTGCATCAGTCACTTTACTATGGAACTAGCTTTTGATGCCAGTATTGCTGCTATACTTGTGCTGCTACATTACACGATAGATTACAGTCCATGTTCTGTGTATCTATTGTCCTGTGTAACCATTGTCCTGTGTATTTATTATTTTGTTCTGTGTATTTATTGTTCCCTTTCAAAGGGAACTTCGACGTTGCATTTAGCATAACAGTATGGGAAGCGCCTTGCGCGCGTGACAGGTATCTGAAGCTTGTGTAAAATCATGCCTCTACTTATAGGCCTGCCATGATCAGGTGACGTGACAATTAAGCACGTCGCATGATATATATATATATATATGGCACCTGTGAACCAAGCCGCCAGCCTTATTATCTTCAGCGAGACTGCATGTCTGTTGTTTGTGTGACAAAAAAAACGCTTCAGTTCTACTCTATATTTTCTCAAAATCTCTAAACTATTCTATCCCTTTTTTAGAAAAGAAAAGAAAAGAGAGGAAAGTAATGAGCGAGAAAGAATTCAGAATGTGTGTTACGCCTTGCTCCCGTTTCAGCATGGGGAATAGCGCACACTTTCTGGGTCAAGTGTTTAGGAGTGTAGCATGCGATGGCAGCCTCGAGAGGCTATGCATGGTAATGCCTACATTAAGCAGCTCGCTCGTGACTCACGCTCTTCTCGGAAGCCGAAGCGAGTTGGGTTTCAGAGCCTCACGGATTTGGGCCGGCTGCTGCCAAGGCAGTTAGCCGTCTCAGGTTCGTGGGATCTCTTATGGATCCGGAAGTGGAGCTGGAGACGAGCGCTGCTCTATTTCTTGCTCTGTCTTCCGGGTTCGGCTCTCCGCTGGATTTTGGAGCTCGCGTCATGACTCCTCCTTCCGCTATGGAAAGCCAAATGCGGGGGGGGGGGGGGGGGGTAGTGGAAAAAAAAAACACACACAAAAATAATAGTAATTATTCCTCTCTGACTCCGAGGAGCCAGAAGGATGTGCTAAAAACTGAGATGAAATATCAGGCTTCTGGGGGAAAACCATGCATAAGCCATATTTATAACCCCCCGATGTTGGATTATTCGGCCATTGTGGGGAATGAACGGCATGTCTATTTAGCTATGCTGAAGGTGGAGGAGGCGCTTGCGAGCTACCTCTCTCCATTGACGGCAGGTAATTAGGGGGGCCGGCTTTGCCATCCAAACCACCATGTAAGGCCACCGTGGCATTGGTGGGCAAGCCTATGCAGTAGTAGTCTTGCTTGTGGGTCACTGCAGACAATGGCAGTGTTGCAGGCCTACCGAGCAGACCTGCTGATTGAGCTCGACATATGGCGGCATTCAAAAAAGCCAGTTCCTTCCCTGTTGTCTCGAGCTCACTAGTGTAAGCACTAGTGTGAGGGAGACCCAGAAGGCAAGTATGGCAGCCCGCCAACCCCCGCAGACAGCCAGGGGAACAGTCACGGTCTGCTACTAGGCCTGATCTGAGAATGGTCATAAAGGCCAAGCAGGGAAAGAAGAGCGGTCCTGAGGGGTCGTGGAGGGACCTATCAAGGGACATGAGGTTGTTAAGGCAGGTAGCCCCCAGTGTTAGCCTCCCCTAGCCAAAGCGATCCCCAAGTTTTCAGTGTTCTCTGGTCAGCGAGCAGGGCAACGAAAATCTGATGCTTTCCCTCCAATAGAATGTGGAATAGTTAACGTCACTAAAAGACCATCGGGCAGCGTGGAAACTACTGCCAAACGTGTCTCCATGGGTTCTGTCTACCATAGAAAAGGGTTACCGGGTCCAGTTTATAGCTCGACCCCCCCGGTTCAGAGGTGTGCTCACCACAGTAGTCAGCACAGACCAGAGCCCGACATTAGCGCAGGATGTAAGTTCCCTTTTGGACAAAGGAGCCATAAAACATGTACCCCGTTCCCTGAAGGAGGGAGGTTTTTACAGCCGTTATTTCCTGGTCTGCAAAAAAGATGGGAGTATGTGGCCAATTTTAGATCTGTGTCATCTGAACCATACTCTTCGGACATACAGGTTCAAGATGCTGACGCTCAAACTTATCGTGCCACAGATTCAGTTCAAGGACTGGTTTGTGACGATAAATCTGAAAGATGCATATTTCCATATAGGAATATTGCCCAGCCACAGGAAGTTCCTGAGGTTTGCGTTTGGAGACAACACATACCAATTTCAGGTTCTTCCCTTCGGGCTAGCTTTATCCCCTTGCACCTTCACAAAGTGCATGGATGCTGTTCTGGCTCCCTTGCGACTCCAGGGCATCGACTAGTTAATTCTAGCACGATCCACGGAACAGGCGGTTCAACATCAAGATGTTGTTCTCGCCCACATGAGGAGCTTGGGGCTCAGGTTGAACCTCAAGAAAAGTATGCTTTCTCCAGTGCAGAGGACAACTTTTCTACAGGTTATTTGGGATTCTACTACGATGCGGGCGTTTCTATCCCCAACACTTGATCCTATCAACTTTGAGCAAGATAAAGCTAGGTCTGGGCATCCCCTCCAGTCTCTACGAGAGACTGTTGTGCCTTATGGCAGCAGCAGCCAACGTCATACCGTTGGGCCTATTGCACATGAGACCGTTTCAGTGGTGGCTGAAAAGTCGGGGGTTTCATCTGAGGATGAAACCTCTGAGAGTAATCAGTGTCACGCGGCGATGCCTACGTGCTCTGAGTATTTGGAGGTGCCTGCAGTTTCTAGCCTCGGGTCACACTCTAGGGGTGTCTCCTTACCGCAAGACGGTAATGACAGGTGCGTCCCTCACGGGCTGGGGTGCAGTCTTAAATGGCTGTCCAGCTCACGGTCTTTGGAGCGGCCCTTATGTGGAGTGGCATATGAATAGCCTAGAGATGCGGGCCGTATTCCTAGCACTGAAATTCTTTCTTCCTCAGTTGAGAGGTCACCATGTGCTGGTTGAGTCAGACAACAAAGCGGTGGTCTCATATATCAACCACCAGGGAGGTTACATTCACGCCCCCTGTCCAGGCAGGCACAGCTAATTCTCCTCTGGGCAGAGGGAAAGTTCTTGTGAGTGAGTGCAACGTACATTCCGGGCAGCCGAAGTGTAGGGGCAGACATCATGTCGAGGCAGGGGCTGAGGCCCGGGGGTTGGAGGCTCTATCCACAAGTGGTGCAGTCCATATGGCGGAGGTTCGGACAAGCGGAAGTGGATGTGTTCGCCTCCGAGGAGATAACACACTGCCCACTGTAGTTCGCCCTCACTCCTCCCGCACCATCGTGGCTGGACGCCATGGTTCACACGTGGCCGAGGTCACGTCTATATGCTTTTCCCCCGATCGCTCTGCTCCCACAAGTTCTAGCAAGAGTTCACCAAGACCGTCTATGTCTGCTGCTAGCAGCACCTTATTGGCCACCTCGAATATGGTTCTCGGAGATAATTTCCCTGCTCGACGGTACTCCTTGGGAGATTCCCATCCGCAGGGATCTACTGTCTCAATCCGGAGGACTGATTTATCACCCTCGGCCAGAACTTTGGAAACTGTGGGTCTGGCCCCTGAGGGGCACCAGCTCATAGATTCTGGTCTCACAACTGAGGTTGTAGAGACCATGTTAAACGCTAGAGCACCATCCACAAGGAAATTGTATGTGCTCAAATGGTGGCTTTTTGTCTTGTGGTGTGAGGAACGTCAGCTAGACCCAGTGAACTATGCAATAGCTACAGTCCTGGAGTTCTTTCAAGAACTCCAGTTTCTCAGCAGGGTTGGTTCCTTCTACAATCAGGGTTACGTGGCCGCTGTTTCGGCCAGCCACGGCCCAGTTGATGGAGCCTCTGTGGGGCAACATCCTCTAACTCTGAGGTTCATGTGTGGTATCAGATGGTTGAGGCCCATCTGCAGGCCGCGCATACCTTCCTGGGACCTTTCTGTGGTCTTGGAAGGTCTGTCAGGGGCCCCATTTGATCCCTTAGAGTCAGCCTCTGAGAAGCTTATGATTCTAAAGGGTAGCTCTTCTACTGGCCCTGACATCTCTCAAGTGAGTGGGAGGTCTACAAGCTCTCTCTGTTGCCCCTTCCTGCCTTGACTTTGCCTCTGGATTCGCCAAGGCCTTCCTGTATCCTAGGCCAGATTATATTCCTAAAGTCCCTACATCGACTGCCCACCCTGTGGTGTTGCAGGCTTTCTGCCCTCCGCCGTTCCTCACACCGGAACAAGAGAGGATGCACCTGCTGTGTCCAGTAAGGGCTCTCTGTACTTACGTCCACCGCTCTGGCCAGTGGCGTAAGTCGGAGCAGCCGCTGGTCTGCTTTGGCGGCGACAGTAAAGGTGATGCTGTGTCAAAGCAGCGCATCTCTAATTGGATAGTGGAAGCAATCTCTATGGCTTACGAGGCGTGCGGTTTCGCCACGCCTCTGGGCATAAGAGCTCATTCCACTAGGGTGGTTGCCTGCTCAAAGGCTTTGTCCAAAGGGGTATCCTTGCAGGATGTGTGTGCTGCTGCAGCATGGTCTACGCCACACACATTCATTCATTATTACAGCCTGGATATTCATTCCACCCCGGGCTCGAGAGTCATTCAGTGACCCTCGGGCTTGGGTCTTTCTGAACAGGCCGTACCCTCGCTATGACGGAGTGGGTATTCCCGTTCCCATACTGTTATGCTAAATGCAACGTCGAAGTTCCCTTTGAAAGAGAACATCGGGGTTATGCATGTTACCCTGTTCCCTGGGAGAAGGGAACGAGACTTTGCATAGCTCTGTCATACCAGGGCAGGCCTGTGAATTGCGTCTTTGCTTCAGATAATAGAGGCTGGCGGCGTGGTTCACAGGTGCCATATATATATCATGCGATGCGCTTAATTGCCACATCACCTGATCATGGCAGGCCTATAAGTAGAGGCATGATTTTACACAAGCTTCAGATACCAGTCACGCACGCAAGGCGCTTCCCATACTGTTATGCTAAATGCAATGTCTTTCCTTCTCAGAGAACAGGGTTACATGCGTAACCCCGACGTTTTGCACTCATCTCACACTGTGTATTTGCATTTTATGTAGTCTTCCCTACTGTTCTGTGTTGCACCATGGTCCTGAAGAAACATCATTTTGATTGAATATATACAAGCTTTATAAAGGAATGACAATAAAAACCCACTTCACTTGAAGTTATAAATTCATTAATTTAATAATCAATTAATAGATTGATAAGCATATCAGTGGCAGAAATTTGGTTATTTTATGTTGCAGAGATGGTCTTTGGTCTGCTTGCATTTGAGAATTATTGCATTGTACTCTCTCTTTGTCTCAACATTTGTTGGAATTTATATAAAATATTCCATGAGCGCATGTTCCTCTCAGTACTTTTAATATGATCGAAATGTTAATTTCTTGAGCTACACCAGCTGGTAAACTGATTCACAATAGAGACTGCTCTGTTTCTGTTCAGTGGAATTATGTTTAAATTTGATAACATCAGGTCTCCAGGGCCTTGAGTAGAAGTTGTAGGTTAGAGAGGAGAGAATGCATTACTGCTGGATACAGAATTTATACATTACTCCAGAGACTGTGGAAACAATAATAGGAGTGTTTTTCCAGACACATACTGTAATCGAAATATTGATAAGATTCATCACTTTAATTTCAGCATGCTTGTCCTTTGGGTACAACAGAAGCCTTGCAAAGACCTAATATCACATTACACATATTAGAATATATGTGAGGAACGTCCGTTAGACCCAATAAACTGCACAATAGCTACAGTTCTGGAGTTCTTACAAGGACATTTCTCAGCAGGCTTGGCTCCTTTATATAATCAGGGTCTATGTGGGTGCCATTTTGGCTAGCCATGCCCCTATTGATGGAGTCAGGTGGGTGAGGCCCCTCTGTAGACCATGCAAAGCTTCCCGGGACCTTTCTGTGGTCCTGGAAGGTCTGTCAGCTGCACTACTTGAGCCCTTAGAGTCAGCCTCAGAGGTGCTTCTGACTGAGTAGCTCTTCTGTTGGCCCTGACATCTCTCAAGTGAGAAGGAGATCTAAAAGCTTTCTCTGTTGCCCCATTCTGCCTTGACTTTGCCCCTGAATTAGCCAAGTCCTTCCTATATCCTAGGCTGGATTAAATTCCCAAAGTGCCTATGTCTGCTGCCCAGCTGGTAGTGTTGCAGGCTTTCTGCCTTCCGCCGTTCCTCACTCCTGAACAAGAGAAATTGCACCTATTGTGTCCAGTAAAGGCTCTCTGTACTTACATCCACCGCTCCGGCCAGTGGCATAAGTCAGAACAGTTGCTGGTCTGCTAATTGTTTATGCCTTATTTGACAGCATCTTCGAAGTGTCAAATCACAGAGAGATCCTGGTTGATTACTGTTAATATGTAAAAATGGACCCTTTTTTAGAAAATTACCATCAATGAAAATTATAAGAAAATTATAATCAACACACATCCTTCAAGACTCCCAGGTGAACACTGGTTGGCCATGTACATAAATGAAGATGGTGTGGAGTGTTTTTTCGAAAGCTTTGGTAATATACCAGATTACCCCCATTTTCTGTAAATTATGAAAAACTTTCTAAACTGCAATTCTAGTGTGGTACAACATTCATCAGTGCAAGTCCAAGATTTTTCATCAGAGACTTGTGGTCAGCATTGTGTGTTCTTTCTCTACCACATGCCAAAGGTTTATGATTATGGTTGTGTTGAAGCTGTATACCAATGATTTAATTAAAGGGAACCCTGACTATGAAGTCTCCATATGCTGTAGCTTATTAGATTAATGCTGAGATCCGATATATAATATATAAGTCCGCTATACAAAAACATTCTAGATGTCGGTTTTTTTTTTAAATAATAAAAATCCTTGCACTTGTAGGCCGCTATTGCTGTTTATGTTGCAATGCATTCTGGCTAGTGATGTCAAATGGTTGCAACGGTCTTGATTCTCCAGTGACCCTATAGCAATATAAACATGTCTTCAGCCTTTTCAATTTGAACCCGAGCATAACATAAGCGAGGAGGTTAATATAGAAGACATTACTCAAAATGTATATCAAAATGAAGATGATCAGAGAGGTGAGGAGGTGAGAGTGGGGCAAAATTGATGGTTTCTGTGTAGCAACTGCACGTCTATGCCAACAGAGAGCATTTGTTCAAGGTAAGCATATGGATTAAACAATCATTTTATGATTAAATGTTTCTAATGTCAATAAATTTAGAGATTATCAGCTATTATCTCGTTGTTGTATACTTTATCCTGTTAAAATTCCTGCCAGTGTGCTGTCACCATGTTATGAGCAAATCTATGCTATCTACACAGCCGCTGTGTGTATGAAGGTACTCATATCTTTGGAAAGCTAAGATTCTTGTGATTCGATTGATATAAACTGTATTGAGATACAATCACAACAGCAGCTACAATCAATGTCTCTGTCAGACCACCAATATACAAACAAACACTTATGAAACTGAGGCAACTCAACTCATATGAAGCCTCATAGTAATCCACTGATCTTGTTAGGGGCCATTCACATATCGTGCAATTTGCATGCTCAAGTTTGTTATTTTAAATGTAGACGCGCAGCAAGCGCGCTCATATACAGAGTGCGATGCATTTGTTTGTCGAGATTTAATTTTATTTGTATAGTGCTTTTTACAATGGACATTGATTCAAAGCAGCTTTACAGAAACATATAAACATGGTATACAGATTTTTCATGTGTGATTTTATCCCAATTGAGCAAGCCGGTGGCGACGGTGGCAAGGAAAACCTCCCTTAGATGTTAAGAGGAAGAAACCTTGAGAGGAACCAGACTCAGAAAGGAACCCATCCTCATCTGGGTAACAACGGATAGTGTAAAGTAAAGGAAAGTTCATTATGGTTAAATATGAAGTCTGTTTGGCCTTGGAAGCAACCGTAGTCCCAACAATCTGCAATTGGAGTAGATGAGAGCTTCATCCAGAGGCAGGGCATCCAAACGGATGTGGCAGGTCAGAGCAGAAAATATAAGGATTTCTAGTATCTCCATAAAATCGTGTGTGGCTCGACAGAAGGAGAGAGGGAGAGAAGAGATTGTTAGGACTGTGCTTAACGTAATAGAAAGTCTACTCATGGTAGGCTTGAGTAAACAAATACGTTTTAAGCCTAGGCTTAAACACTGAGACTGTGTCTGAGTCCCGAACACTAATTGGAAGGCTATTCCATAACTGTGGAGTTCTATAAGAGAAAGCTCTTCCCCCTGCTGTAGCCTTCGCTATTCAAGGTACCGTCAAATAGCTTGCATCTTTTGATCTAAGTAGGCGTGGCAGATCATAGAAAATAGTATGATCTATAGTATCAAAAGCTGCACTAAGGTCAAGTAACACAAGCAAGGAGACACAAACCTGATCAGAGGCCAGTAGCAAATCATTTACCACGTTAACTAGCACAGTCTCTGTGCTATGATGAGGTCTAAACCCCGACTGATACATTTCATGAATGTTGT
Organism: Ictalurus furcatus; assembly: GCF_023375685.1. Taxonomy (NCBI): domain Eukaryota; kingdom Metazoa; phylum Chordata; class Actinopteri; order Siluriformes; family Ictaluridae; genus Ictalurus; species Ictalurus furcatus. The sequence continues at coordinate 13,354,141 of NC_071274.1, forward strand.
TCCTATGTAAGTACGAGCATAGCTGCTGTGCTACAACCTTTTCTAATTTTGATATAGGAGATTTGATATAGGTCTACAGCTAGACAGTTGAGAGGGGTCAAGGTCAGGCTTTTTAATCAGGGGTTTAATAACTGCAAATTTAAATGATTTTGGTACATAGCCAGTGCTAAGGGAAGAATTTATTATTTTTAGAAGTGATTCAATTACTCCAGGACAAATCTGTTTAAAGAAACATGTAGGTAAAGGATCGAGTATGCAAGTTGATAATTTTGCTGAAGAGATTAATGAAGCTAGTTCGGTCTCTCTAAGGGGAGTAAAACATTCTAATCGATGATCAGATATTGCTAGATTATCATCTACATGGTTAGTTATAAAAATGCCTGGTTTTAATTTAATAGCCTGAGTTTCACATCTAATATTTTTAACTTTACTATTGAAAAAAATCCATGAAATGTTTGCTGCTATATAATGATTGTGTGCTTCTTTCTGTAGCGGTTTTATTCCTAGTTAATTTTGCTACCGTGTTGAATAGAACTCTCGAATTGTTTTTGTTATCTCCTATTAAGGTGGAGAGATAGACTTTTCTAGCAGCACTAAGAGATTTTCTATAGTTCAGTAGGCTCTCCTTCCATGCTGTTTGAAATACTCCCAATTTGGTTTGACGCCATTTACGTTCTAATTGTCAAGTGGTCTGTTTTAGAGTAAGCATTTGATTGTTATATCAGGGTGCTAGCTTTTTCTCTCTAATTTTCTTTTGAGTGGAGCCACTCTAGCTAGCGTGTAGCGGAGCGTTGACTCTAAGGATTCAGTCACCTGATCGAGTTCTATGGGATCAGATGGTAATCCAAATCTAATTGATGTCTCTGGGAGGTTATTGATGAAGCTTGGTGCAGTATGTGACGTGAAAGAATGTTTTACGCGGTAGCAAGGCGAGGTGCAAATATTGTGATCAATACATATTATGAACGAGATGAGATAATGGTCTGAGACAACTTCAGACTGTGGAAAAATTACAATATTTTCTATATTTAATCCGTATGTTAGTATCAGGTCAAGAGTGTGACCACCATTATGAGTAGGTCCGATTACATTCTGATTGACCCCTACTAAATCTAAGATGGACACGAACGCCGTTCTCAGAGGGTCTAACCTTCCAGGTTATCAAAATGAATATTAAAATCGCCAACGATTAATGCTTTATCTAGAGAAACAACCAGGTTTGAGATACAATCTGCAAATTCACTAAGGAATTCAGTATATGGCCCTAGGGGTCTGTAAATAATAATTAGAGGAATTGACTTATTTTTTGTGGCTACATATGTTATACTGGTATAAAGAATTTCAAAAGAGTTGAATTTATAACTAGGTTTTTGTGTGATGCCTAGATTTTGACTATGGATGAGACCAATACCTCCTCCTCTACCAGTTAAACGAGGCTGATGTACATAACTGTATCCAGGAAGACTGGCTTCATTTAATGCTATGTACTCATTTGATTTAATCCAAGTTTCCGTTAGACACATTGTTACTTTGCTGATCAGTAATGATTTCATTAACAATAAGTGCCTTAGACGCAAGAGATCTAATGTTTAATAGTCCTAGCTTCAGATCAAAGGTGCTGGATGTGAATTTGGTATGATCTAATGTTATGTTAATTAGGTTACTAAAACAAATTTTCCGAAATTTTCTATGTATTTTTATAGCTCGGGGAACAGATACAGTCTCTATAGAATGTACTACAAGTGCTGAAATATTAATTGAACATTGATTTTGATAAATGTTGTTATTCTAGGAAGATGTACTTACGGTAGGTAGTCACTTGGTGTGTAGCGTCTTGGAGATGTTGTCTGACAGCAGTTCCACTCCAAGACTGCTGGGGTGCAGGCCATCAGCACGGAACAACCTAGGACGCTCCCAGAACAGATTCCAGTTATTAACAAACAGCAGATTCTGTTCATTACACCAAGAATCTAACCCGTCATTCAAAGCGAGAAGTCTACTGAACTTCTCAGCTTCATTTCTGTATGTGGGAACAGGTCCAGAGACGATGATATTCGTGGTGGGTGATCTGCCTCGTACCGTCTCGATCAGGCTGGTGAAGTCCCTCTTCAGAACCTCCGTCTGTTGCAGCCTGATGTTGTTCACCCCCGTGTGCAGCATGACCATTCCAATGCTCTCATCCTTCTTCAGGATTCCTGGTACCTGCACAGCGACATCAAGGACCCGAGCACCAGAAAAACAATGTGTGCGCACCTTACCCTTAGATGAAGCGACGTGGACGTTTCGCACAATGGAGTCCCCGACGAACACAGCATTTGGTCTGGTCTGATGGAGAGGGGTGAAGCGGTTCCTGGTTGGGATCTTCAACATCGGAGGTGGTGGAGGGGAAGAGGTCCTCGCCTGGGGTCTGGCCTGCGCCTTCTGCCGCTGGTGTACCCAAGGTCAGTGGTGTGTCAGTGCCGGCATGACAGAGACCTTGGCTGGATAAGTCTTGGGTGCGCGGTCCCTGCACAGAGAAACACATGGTGTAGAAGGGCTGGGAGAGGTAATACCACACTGTGTGCTTACCTTGGATTTATAAGCGGAAGCACAAGCTGTTTCCAGCGCGGTTCTTCGCTCCTGTAGCTGGGCCTGCTTGTCGAGTAGGCCGCGGATCTGTTTCTCCACGGTCTCCAGTTCCAACAGCCCCATGTGCAGCTCGAACGAGTCCTCATCTGCACTCAAAAGTGGAAAAACAACCGATATATTTGCTTTTAAAAACATGGTAGATGCGATAGAATGTGAAATGTAAACAAGGCTAGCGGTAAGGTGATGCTAGCGGGCTACAAGCTAGTTGCGGTTGTTTGTAAGATCCAATGAAACTTAGCAACCTTGCAATGTTGCGATTGTTTTAATCTAAAATAATATCAGCGATATTTGTAAACTTTATAAAAGTAAAACGTTCTATTTTTAAAGTATAGAGATTTGGAAAAAATAGCGTCGGCTTGAGGGACACTGCTTCCATCCATCCATCTTATACCGCTTATCTTTCCTTCAGGGTCACGGGGAAACTTGGAGCCTATCCAAGGGAGCATCGGGCACAAGGTGTGGTAAACCCTGGACAGGGTGCCAATCCATTGGAGGGCACACTCACATATACATTCACACACTATGGACATGCCAATCCGCCTACCATGCATGTCTTTGGACTGGGGGAGAAAACCGGAGTACCCAGAGGAAACCATGCAAACTCCGCACAGGGGGAGTTGAACCCATGACCCTGGAGGTGTGAGGCGAACATGCTAACCACTAAGCCACCGTGTGCCCATACTGCTTTCTGCGACATTGAAATCATAAGCTCAAGAGATGAACAAATCCCAATTTTTCAGAATGCCACAAGGGCACCGCAGGTCATGTGACAAGAACAAACCAATCAGCTTTACCCTTTCCGTAAACAACACTGAAAGCTCAGCCGAGGAGGAACAGCTGATCATAGCTGTACAGGGATACTCAGAGCTGTATGATTTCTCAAGCACCTATTATTCAGCTCTTGGATTAGTTGTTGAAATTATCCATGTTTTCTACGTGCTTGAAGGATGGGGTGCACCCAAACACAGTGTTTTTTTTCCTCTTTTCTATAAATAATTCTAGTAGCAAAGTTACTAAACCAATCGCATAGTAACGAAAATGTTTTCAACGGTGTTCAATGTGTTCCAACAGGTGAAATGTTTCTTATGCTTAATATTTGCAATAAAGCAACTAAAGAACAGCAATTTCTTCTTTGACTCTTTATTATACATACATCACATTCAACAGATAACAAGATCAAAACATGAGAACACACAAACATTTTCGTTGTCATCAGGCATTGCCTGTGCTGTCTCAGGAGTGTTGCTGTTGCAGTTGACAGACATGGATTCTTGAAACATCGTGAATGTATGTAGTGAATGTACCAATCTGTAGGCATTGTTAATGAATAATATGGGGGTGGACTTAAGAGGTGATCTTCGGGGTTGGTAACACCTTGCTCAGGGTGCAATAATATAATCTTTACAAAATCCACATCTTCATGAAGAAACTTTGTTAGCGTGACATTTTTTTTTCTTTGGCATAAGCCAGTTCCTCTCTCAACGGGCCCTGTTGTTGGTAAAATACACACCACTCTTCTAGGGGTTTTAAGAGTTTTCGGAGCAGCCACTGTAACAAAGTTGCAGAGAGTTTTATGTGTTTTAACCACAGCATCTTAAAACGTATTCAGGATGTAGGTAGTTATGTAGGTGTGAAAAGCATACTAGGAAGGAACAATGGTGAGAGGTAAGACAGCCGACAGTTGGCCAACACATCCCAGGAAGAACATGTCCAAACATGTTCTACCCCAGCAGCCTGGAAGGACATGCCACCACATGTCACACATACCTGTCAATCAGGGGTGATGGGCTCTCAGTCGAGACCAAGATCATATTTAGTGAGACCAATGCCAAGAAGACTTGCCAATAAATCAGAGACAAGTCCAAGACAATACAGGAAACGTTTCAAGTCAGAACTTGAGTCCAAGAATGGACCTGAATTCTACAGCTCTATCTGTAAGTTTATTTTACTTCTCATAAAGAACCTATGAAGTTGTTATTTAGACCTATGAATGCAACTCTTACTTAAAACAAATATGCAGATGCAATGCATACATTAACATACATTAACATTAACAGATGCAATGCATACATTAACTACAGTAACAATCCATTGTATTTTAACGCTATATTAAACCATTTCCTAGCAATACCCTAGGCTTACCCTAGCATGCAGGTCAATAAAGTGTTTTCTCTGCTCATTACTGGACTTCAGATCTCAAGATATAGTATACAAAGTGTGTGAGATGTCTTTTTGGTTTCCCTTGCATTTGCATTTAGTGTGTAATTTATCCATAATGGATCAGCTTGTATTTTCTTTCTTTCTTTCTTTCTTTCTTTCTTCTTTTTTTAAAAAACATTTCAACACTGGCCATGTTTCCCACTTCACCCTCCACCTGAGGGCAGAAGTTAAATGAATGAAAACTGCAGGCTTGTTAGATTATTTTGACAGTCTGTATGTAACAGGTGCACTAGCTGCTGTGAGGTGCTGTGTGAATTTGTATTCTGCAGAGCTGACGAAAAACAGAGGAGAGCACAAATCAATTAGATTTAGGAAGGCTTGCCTTTGGCTTTGTGCAATGAGAATGAGTGCCATGTCGAAAAAGTATGGGTGGGTTTTTAATGAAGGGCACAGCCAGGAGAGCCATGGTGGCTTTAGTGTCACCCAATTCTATTTGAGCCAAGGACATTGTTTTTTATGGTTATTCTGTTGTATGGTATGATGTTGGGGAAAGACAGGTATCAAATAAAATATGTACAGATGTATGTGTGATACTATGCTTGTCACCTTGTGTGAAACAAAAATATCTGAAAGTTTATTTCATTTTCATTTGTTAATGTTATTATCTCAGTCAAATATTTTTTTTTAGCAGCAAGTCTGTCTTTATAAAGTGAACTAGGCTGAAAATGCCATAATTATACAATGGAATCAACTATACCAAACAGACAGTAATTTGGAGAAAGGTGATTGGGATGATCTGGGCACATTCTGTCTGCCTGTCTGTCATTTCTACTTGACCTCAGGTTAGAGCCTATTAACAGATCATAAATTATGTTTATCTATTTTTCTTTGAATACGTACAATAAATAGTTTCAGTGCTAAAATAGACTAGTGAATTATGGTTATAGTTAGGCTGTTTTTACCAATCATCAGGTTGGGTTTTGCCTTCTGTTTAAAAAAAATATATATATATAATTTCTCTACATCAAGCCATTGTACACAACTTAAAGTGAGTGTGTCATGTTTGTGCTAGAATTGACAAAGAACCTCAACTCCCCTCTGAGACCAGCGGTTGTGTCCATTTTAGATTTAGTAGGGATCAATTAGAATGTAATACGACCCACTCATAATGGTGGACATATATATTAACATACGGATTAAATATAGAAAATATAGTCACACTTCCGCAGTCTGAAGTTGTCTGACCAATATCTCATCTCGTTTAAATAGCGTATTGATAATATTTGCACCTCGCCGTACTACAGCATAAAACATACATTCACGTCAGCTAGTGCAACGAGTTTCATCAACAACCTCCCAGAGACATCAATTATATTTGGATCACTGTCTGATCCCAGGTGATCAGGTGATCCAGCTGATCAGGTGAATGAATGCTTAGTCAACACTCCGCTACACACTAGATAAGATGGCTCCACTCAAAAGAAAAATAATTAGAGATAAAAAGCTAGCACCCTGGTATAATGATCAAACACATACCTTAAAACAAAACATTCGACTATTAGAACGTAAATGGTGTCAAACCAAATTGGTAGTATTTCAAACAGCATGGAAGGAGAGCCCCCTCAACGATATAAAATCTTAGTGATGCTAGAAAAGTCCACCTCTCTCCACCTTAATAAAAGAAAACAAAAACAAATCGAGATTTCTATTCAACATGGTAGCAAAATTAACTAGGAATAATACCACCACAGAAACAGGCACACAATCACAATCATTATATAGCAACTACGATTTCATGAATTTTTTCATTGGTAAAGTTGAAAATATTAGATATGAAATTCAGACTATTCATTTAAAACCAGACAGTTTTATAACTAACCCTGTAGATAATAATATAGCAATATCAGATCAACAATTAGAATGTTTTACTCCCATTAGAGAGACTGAACTAGCTTCATTAATCTCTTCAGCAAAATCATCAACTGGTATACTGGATACCTTACATCATAAACCAGTCCTCAAACTGAATCTGTGGAATGATCAGTTTGGGCATCAGCATCTTGATCCTGTATGTCTGAAGAGTACAGGTCAGATGACGCAGATCTAAAATTGGCCGCATACTCCTATTTTTTGTGGACCAGGAAATAACGGCTGCAAAATCCTCCCTCCCTCAGGGAATGGGGTACGTGTTCTATGGCCCCTTTGTCCAAGAGGGATCTTATTTCCTAACGTCAGGCTATGGTCTGTGCTGACTGCTGTGGTGAGCACACCTCTGAACCTGGGGGGTCGAGCTCTAAACTGGACCTGGTAACCCTTTTCTATGGTAGACAGAACCCATGAAGACACATTTGGCAGTAGTTCCATGCTGCCAGATGGTCTTTTAGTGACGTTAACTATTCCACAGTGTACTGGAGGGAAAGCATCAGGTTTTTGTTGCCCTGTGACACTGACACTGACACTGAAAACTTGGGACAACCTTGGCTAGGGGAGGCCCTACAGTAGCAGTGGGGGCTAACTGCCCTAACAACCTCATGTCCCCTGATACATCCCTCCATGGCCACTCAGGACAACTCTTCTTTGTCTGCTTGGCCTTTGTGACCATTCTCAGATCAGGCCTAGTAGCAGACTGCAACTGTGGCCGCCCAGTTCCCCTGGCTGTCTGTGGGGGTTGGTGGGCTGCCATACTTGCCTTCTGTGTCTCCCTCGCACTAGCGCTGGCCCAGGCTCCACTCGTGGATGCCTGGGTGAACTCGACACAACAGGGAAGGAACTGGCTGAATGCCGCCATATGTTGAGCTCACTCAGCAGGTCTGCTTGGTAGGCCTGCAAAACTGTCATTGTGACCCACAAGCAAGACTACTAATGCATAGGCCTTGCCACCAATGCCACAGTGGCTTGGATGGCAAAGCTGGCCTCCCTAAATTACCTGCCGTCAATGGAGAGAGGTAGCTCACAAGCACCTCCTCCACCTTTAGCATAGCTAAATAGCCATGCCGTTAGTTCCCCATAATGGCCGAATAATCCATCATCGTGGAGTTATAAATACGGCTTATGAATGGTTTCCCCCAGAAGCCTGATATTTTGTCATGGACTTCTGAAAGAAAGAGGAGTTTTCTGCAGTGTGAGGGATTTACTTTCACTGGGGAGAAAAAAGCTCATCCAACCTTAGTAATCATTTCAAACGGCTCTTTATATGCTGCTCTCAGTTTTTAGCACATCCTTCTGGCTACTCGGAGTCAGAGAGGAATTATTACTATTATTTTTGTGTGTGTGTGTTTTTTTTTTTTTGGCTTTCCATAGCGGAAGGAGGAGTCACACGTTACAATGCGCGGTCAGACCTCTCAAGGGCTGCCATTGCATGCTCCTTCCCATGACACTTCACACTGAAAGTGTGCACTACTCCCCGTGATGAAACGGAAGCAAGGCGTAACACACTTCCTGAATTCTCTCACTCATTTTTCCTCTCTCGCTCACTCCTTTTTTTTTCTTCTCTTTTTTTAAAGGGATAGAAAAGTCCAGAGATTCTGAGAAAAGAAAGAGAGGAACTTAAGCATCTTTTTGTTTCTTTACACAAACAACCAACATGCAGTCTTGCTGAAGATAATAAGGCTGATGGCGCGGTTCACAGGTGCCATATATATCATGCGACGTGCTTAATTGCCACGTCACCTGATCATGGCAGGCCTATAAATAGGCATGATTTTACACAAGCTTCAGATGCCGGTCACGCACAAGGGCGCGCCCATAGTGTTATGCTAAACGCAATGTGGAGTTCCCTTTGAAAGGAAACACCCAATGCATTTTCCCATACTTATGCTTTATGGGTGTGATTTCCTGGAATATTGTCTGAGAAATAAACCAATCACAAGATTATCCCATGTCCTGCCCCACATAGAGGATGTATGTGCTCAAAACCAACTAACTCCTCCATAATAAATACTAGTGGCCAGGCCTGGAGGTTTTTTCCTCCTACTTCCAGTGTGCCTAAGCAAAGTCCCAGAACCCTACCAGCAGGTAAAGTAATTCCTCTGTCCATTCCTCAATGACCATGGTCCTACCTAGCCATTGATTTTGTCATATATCGTCCCATGTCCCAAGAAAACAGTCATAAGTATTATCATTGATGGCTTTTCTAAATCCTTGCTCCTCATTCCACTACCCAAACTACCATCTGCATTTGCAGCGGCCAAACAACTATTTCAATATGTATTCAGATACTTTGGTATCTTTCCTCCGGGTACTCCGGTTTCCTCCCCCAGTCCAAAGACATGCATGGTAGGCTGATTGGTGTGTCTAAAGTGTCCATAGTGTATGAATGGGTGTGTGAGTGTGTATGTGATTGTGCCCTGTGATGGACTGGCACCCCGTCCAGGGCGTACCCCGCCTTGTGCCCGATGCTCCCTGGGATAGGCTCCAGGTTCCCCGTGACCCTGAAAAGGAGTAAGCGGTAGAAGATGGATGGATGGATGGATAGATACTTTGGTATCCTGGAGGACATCAGCAGTGATAGAGGTGCACAATTCATGTCCCAAGTCTGGTCCAGTTTTATGGAAAAATTGAAGGTCACAGTCTCTCACCTTAGGATACCACCCTCAGTCCAATGGTCGAGTGGAATGGGCCAATGGGCCAACCCAACCAGCAGATTTCAAAACACTTTTTGTGCCACTGACCAGGAGGACTGGTGCCAGTTTTTCCCTTGGGCTGAGTACACCCAGAACACTCTGACCCCATTCCAGTGTGTACTTGGTTACCAGCTGCCAGCTGTGGATGAATGGTTCCAAAAAAGTGTACAGTTCTGGAAGAAGACTCTCCACATACTCCAACAAGCAGCAAAAACATATAAGGATTTTGCTGACTGATGCAGAGGAGACCCCGTGCTCATACAATAAATGAATAAAGATCCTACAATAAATTAACAAAGTGACCTACAAGCTGTATTTGCCCCATCACTGCTGCCTAGCTCCACCATTCCATATGTCTCAATTGAAACCAGTCACTACAGGCCCACTATTGACCAACGTTCCACCTACAGTACACTTAACACCCCTAGGCATTGAGGGAACCAGTATACATCATCAAAGAGATCCTTGACTCACATCATAAGAGGGGCAATCTCCACTATCTCATTGATTGGGAGTGTTATGGCCCAGAGGAACGATGCTGGGAACCAGCCCAAAATGTTCTAGACCCTCTCCTTTGTAACAAATACCTTACATGTCACATCGACATCCTCAAGCTTGATGTAGGCCCAAGAGACAATCTGCTCCCTGAGTGTGCTCTTCAGAAGGGGTTATGTCATGTCTATGTTGGAATCCATGAGGAACTGCAACTACCAGACTGCTCCCTGAATTGCAAACATGTCCACCTTGAACTCCACTTCCCAACACATACGCTCATCCAATTGGCTAAAGTAGGCAAAAAGCAGTATGTCAAATGAGTAGCATGTCTGAATTCTCAGTATTCATAAAACAATAAGCAAGAAGTACCCAGATGACTTACTGCTTCCACCAAGATTCTGCTGTATGGAACCACTGGACACTGTGCTGTCCCAAAATGCAATGGAACTGGTGTGGAAGAGTTGTCAGAATCAAAAATGGTGGAAGGCAGCATGTCTGCTCTTTTTAAGTTATAGGTCACTTGATTATGCCAACATGGCGGATGTAGTATGTCCACAGTAAATTCATGCTACACACTTACACTGATCAGTGCATACTTTATCAATGGCAAAGCAGTAGGTACTGAATCAAATGTAGTAGGTACTGTCACAGTATGCAATTTCAAACATAGCCATTGTCACGATCACAGTCACCTGAATGCTGATTACACACACCTGGTCTTAATCTACAATCACCACCCATCTCTACATACAAACACCAAACAACACTCAGACACAAAGTACAATTGAGTGTTTTTGTTCCTGATGCAGAAAACTTTATTCAGTGTTTTGATATCCGGGTTATTCTTTGCTTTTGTCCTTTGATTTTGAGATTATGGTTTCCCCAGTATGTTTTGTTCACTGTTTACCTGTTTACTGTGGCAGCAGGAGTGTGGTCTAGCATTGGCTGTGGATGATTCTCACCAGCATATAATTAGTTGAAGTTGATTTGTTTGTGTCTCTTTGTACTTTCATTTGTCCCAAATAGAAGCTAGAGAGGGAGTAAGAGAGAGCACAGAGCCATATGTGTCCATGTGTTCATGCGTGTGTATGAAATAAAAATGAAATGTGAAAAATGAAAGCCAAAGAATAAAGCACCTTTTGAGTTCTTCCAAGCCTGCCACCAACTGCATAATTCCCTACCCATCATGAAATCCTCACCACTGACCGAGCTCATCAGGTCCTTCACCAGCCCCAGCAAAATGCCCTCTTCCAGCTACAGTAAGACCAGGAGCAATGCATCCAGGCCCTGATTGAAGCCTAGGCAGAGGGCTCACAGGTGCTCCAACAGCAATCCCAGTGGGTGCCGTGGGGCCAGCCCAAATAACCCTCAAAAAGATAGGACCACAGGACAACCTGAAAGCATTCCTCAATTTGTTTGAGTGGACTGTGAAGTGTGGGGCTGGCCCAGTTTCTGCCACTCCTGTCCAGGGAAGCTGAGCTTGTAGCCCAACAACTTCCCATGGTGAACCTGCTGGAGTACCCGGCCCTGAAGCGGGTGATTTTGAAATGTCGGTTCACATTCGCAAAGCAGCTCTGGATGCCTGCTAAAGATGACTGCTGGCAAAGAAATTGGACTTTGAAGCAGTAGTTGACTTCATGCTATAGGAGAAGTGCATCACCAGATTACCACAAGGGATGGCGGTGTGGGTCCAGTGCCACCATCCAGCATTGCTAGGTGAGGCGATCCAGATGACAGAGGATGAATTGGCAGTGTATCTGGGGGTAGGTGAGCCCTCTTCTTCTCTATATAAATATTTGTGGATGGATACTGCAGTAGTGAAGCATGAGGTGGAAGGTATACAGCACTGGCTAGGAAGGTATTGCCTGGGCCGTCAATGTCAGTTCTGCCTCAGGAAGGCATGGAGGTTGGCAAGGGATCTGCCTCCCCGACCTTCAGGGAAATTCCACTTGGGGGTTTCTCTCAAGCAGACTCATGATGAAAATCTCAGGCACGTCTTTGACCAAGTGCAAGTAATTGATGGTCAGTGAGTTCAGCCCAACATTGCACTCTCCTTCCCCTACTTTGCAGTTATTAAAGATAAGTTATATTGAGTGACACAGGATACTCAGACCAAAAAGGAAATGACCCAATTGTTAGTCCCAAAGAGTTGTCAGGAATTTTTATTCCAGGCAGTTCTCCATAATTTGGAATTGGGATAAGTGGCTTGAGCCCCTGTTATATGCAGTATGAGAAATTCCACAAGCCTCCATGAGTTTTCCCCATTGGAATTATTGTACAGGCACAAGCCTCGTGGTGTCTTAGACGTCATTAGGAGGGACCTTCTAGTTGCAAAAATGAAATTCAGTATGTTCTTGACATGACAGCAGAACTCCCACACATTGGGACAATTAGCACAGTAGAATTTGCTGCAGGTGCAAGAATGTTAATCGCAGCTGTATACTCAGCTAAAGGAATTTGCGCCAGGAGAAAAAGTGTTAATTTTACTACCCACATCAAGCTGTAAATTACTTGCAAAGTGGCAAGGGCCCTTTGAAGTCATATGGCAAATGGGAGAAGACAACAATGAGATCAGACGAATGGTTAAAGGCAATGCACTTCAAATATACCACCTCAATAGACCACCACATAGAGACTCCCCCAGGTGTGGTTGTACGCAACTGCCCACAAGAAAAATGTAATTCGGGATGAACTCAATGCTATGCTTGACGTGGGAGTAATCGAAGAGTCCCAGAGTGACTGGAGCAGCTTGGTAGAGTTGGTTCCCAAGGACGACGGCTTGATCCATTTTTTTTTTGTGTGGACTTTATAAAAGTCAAATCATGTCATATCCAAATTTCATGCATATCCAATGCCTCGTATTGATAAACTGCTCAATCGGTTAGGCGCTGCTTGCTGTTATTCAACACTGGTTTTGACTAAGGGGTATTGGCAGATTCCCTTGACTCCAAGATCTCGTGAAAAACAGGCCTTCTCCATTCTTTGGGTTACACCAGTTTGTTACCCTTCTGTTTGAGTTGTTTGGAGCCCCAACAACATTTCAACAACTCATGGACATAATCCTCTGCTCGCATAATGCATAAGCTGCTGCGTACTTTTATAGCATAATCATTTATAGTAATTATGGCAGCAGAATTTGCAACATCTAAAGGCTGTCCTGAGATCCTTGAGATGGGTGGGCCTCACAGCGAACCCAAAGAAGAGTGCAATTATCGTAGCTGGGTTTCCTCTTGGGTCAGGGGCAGGTGCGTCCCCAAGTTGATTAGGCAGCAATGATTGTGGCCTGGCAGAGACCTAAGACCAAATAGGGGGTGAGGCAGATCCTGGGGTTGGTTAGCTACTATAGACGATTTGTACCTAATTTTTCCGATGTCACCAGCCTGCTGACTGACATCAATAAAAAGGGGGCACCAGATCTGATCCAGTGGATGTAGTCGTGCGAGTGGGCTTTCTGTCAAGTTAAAGTGGCTTTGTGTGGGGGCCCACTGTTGCTTTCAACTGACATTTCTCTCCCTTTAGTTCTACAAATTGATGTGTTGTGATAAAGGGTTGTGGTCCATTTTGGTGGTGTTGGAGTGAGAGGAGTGCCCCATGCTGTACATCAGCCAGAAGTTCTTGGTGAGAGAAAAAAAAAAGTATAGTACTATTGAGAAGGAGTGTCTAGCCATCAAGTGTGCAGTCTTCACCCTCCAGTACTATTTACTGGTGCACCCTTTCACTCTGTGTTCGTATCACAAAGTGGAAGCATCTGCAAGCTGGACGGCTCCCTGGCCTGAGTCAGGTGGTGGGGGAATGTGGTCCAGTGTTGGCTGTGGATGGAGAGGAGGCAGGTTGAACTGGCAGGTAACTTGTAATGATCCTCACCTGCATGTAAAAGTTGATTTGTTTGTGTCTGTGCTTTCACAAAGAAATAGAACACAACAAATATACTGTATACAAGAGAAATGATAGTATAAGAATATTTAATAAACAATATATTGGTTTGTTGAACATCACTAATAGACATAAAACCTTCAGGTATTTGTATATTTTTGGACTCACTCGGTATGATTGTGTATGTCCTTGGTTGAATAATATATCGTTTAAGATATTTATTGCAAAGCAACCTTCAAAATGAATAAGACTGAATTCACACATTGGACAAGGTACTGAAATAGCAATACATATGCATCTTACACTATCACAGCTGAGTTACCAAGGGTGAGTTTGTACTACAGTTCAGTCATAATTTATACCTGTTTATAAATTGGATGTCTCCGCAGGATTGTAAATAGGTGTGTGGGTGGGTGGGTGTGGGTGTGGGTGTGTGTTTAGAGAGTGCACAGGGCCTGTGGCAGTGTAGCATTTACCATACTGTGAATGTAATTAAATCTAAGAGCTGCCAGTGTTTTCTGGCAGAGAATGGGCCCCTACATCGAACCTTAATTAATTGGATTCTCAATGCAGACACAAACAGGACTCAGAGTAAGTATGGAAACACTCACACTTGAAACTCTAAATATTCTTTCTCTTTCTCTTCGTTTCTGTCTCTCCGTGGTCAAGGCCATGTTTCCGAGCCAAAGTCATAATGGAAAGTCACAAAAAGAGAAGCAAATTGACCTTGTTAAAAATTCTCTTCTCCTCTCCCTATATATAATATTGTCAAATTATATTTCTTAGATTTCTAAAAAAAAAAAAAAAAAAAAAAAAAGTAGACTTTTTTTGTGGACCCAAAAAAAGAAGAAAAATTTACTAAAATAAGTACTGATCATAAACAAATACAAGTTCAATTGTAACGGAATCAGGTTTTACTCATTTGGAGACACCATAGTTTGACTCAGTTTTAAATAGTAAATCCTTAAATTGCAGGTGTCAGCTGCAATTTATTCATGAATAATGAATGCTGTTCTTGTTAGTGGCCTTGGACATTTTGACTCTTCTGGTGATAGTCATGGATTTAGCTTGACAAGATAGATAGATAGAAACAGACATCACTGAAATAATACATTTTCAGCACTATACAACCCAGGCAGTCACTGCTTATTTCCTGATTTATGTTTTTATTGTGTGTGAAATTGTGGAAAATATATATATTAAAAAAATAAGTAAATAATATTTAAACATATAGCATATATTCTTGATGTGCAAATTGCAGATGTTTACTGCTATAGCAGAAAAGCTGTTTCTTGGTGTACAGCAGAGGTCGGGGATCTTTTCAGCTGGCAGAGCCATAAAAGTAAAGAATTTTTCTTTAAAGAGCCAGAGAAAAGTTAACATTTATGTTTTTAAATACATCTTATTATTATAGTTATCTTTACTATTATTGCATAATTCTAAAAAGTCGTAATGTGATAAAGGCAATTTGACATTTTTGTGTGTTCTTGACTTAACATCCTACACTTCACCTAATAGGCCTGCAGGTGGCACTTGGACATCATTTAACCAACAATGATAGTTTAATCAAATGACAACACTACTTAACATTAATGCGATTTCCAACCATCCACCTTTTATACCGCTTATCCTTCAGGGTCGTGGGGAACCTGGAGCCTATCCCAGGGAGCATAGGGCACAAGACAGGACCGGGTGCCAATCCATCGCAGGGCACACTCACAGCACGGCGAGAACATGCAAGCTCCACACACACACTGAAAACAGACTGGCTATGTAGTTTTCAACTGATTTTTGAATTAGTCCAGGAAATTGCCACTCTGCTTCAAATTGGCCAGTGAAATTTGAGCTTGTTGTGCCACAGTTTGATGTATACATGACAAACGGGCATCAATTATGAATTATGAGATATTTTAAAATATTTAATATGTAGAGTTTTAATTGAATTGACACTAGCTTTTGTGATTAGTGTTTTTTTTTGTTTTTTTTTCCTGCCGTTGACTGAAAGAGCCATATATGCGTTGCAAGACATGTGTTCCCATCCCTGGGTTTTATGTCTCATTAAATGGTTTTGATCAAACTTGAGTCTGTGGGTCATGGAGCTGTGTGACTAAATGCCAGTTGGCTCTGTGGGGTAGCAAATTTTGGACTTTATTACACATCTTTGAAGATGTGTTATGCTATTCCAGTGCACAGTTTGGGACATCCTCCTCTCTCTTTCTCTCTCTGTATGGGTGTGTGTATGATTACAGCAGTTAGAGTGTATTGTTCAGGGGGGCATGATAGCAAGAAATCAAGGTTAGGACACAGAGGGGGTTAGGCCAAATGCAGAAGGACTGAAGGGAAGTAAATAAGTGCTGTGATTGCTGGGTCCTGATATGTGTGTTTGTGCATGAGAGGAGGATATGAGAACAGTACATGCCCGAAGACCAGGCTATCATAGACAGGAGTTCTGAGACATCCATAATCCAGCAGCCATTGTTGAATTATGATAAATTCACATGTGTGCATGTGTATTAGGGCTGTATCTGTATCTACAGTGGGGGAAATAAATATACATTTCATTTCAGTAAACATATTTCCAATGAGGTTATTCACATGAAATTTTCACCACACATCAGTATTAACTCATGAAATCTGCAAATATAAAGAATTCACAACATTAAAGTCCATAAATAAAGTTATGTGTAATAAAGTGGAATGACACAGGAAAAAAGTATTGCAACACGCTAAGAAAAAGCATTTCTCCAAGGCAAGGAACCAGCTGAAATCCATAAGTAGTTAGAAAGTAATTATACCTCCTATCTGTGCTAATTAATGTCAGATAGGCTAGTAAATTGATGGTCTATAAAAAGGCTTTCGTTACCAAGGTGTCACACAAGAAACATCTCATGATGGGTAAAAGCAAAGTACTCTCCAAGACATTTGCAACCTTATTGTTGCGAAACAAATTGATTGAATCAGATACAGGCATATTTAAAAATTTATGAATCTTCCACTAAGCACCAGAACGATGAATGGAGCATTTACTGGGAGATTCTTGAGAAGAATCTCCTGCCATCCACCAGGATGATGATGGGATGTGGGTGGGCCTTCCAGCAGGACAAGAATCCAAAGCATACAGCAAAGGAAACTCTCAATTGGTTTCAGAGAAAAACAATCAAGGTGTTAGAATGGCCCAGTCAATCACCTGACTTGAATCCAATTGAACAAGATTTAAAGACAATATGTTTAGAAGAGGGCACACGGTGGCTCAGTGGAGCCTCACACCTCCAGGGTCAGGGGTTCGATTCCCACCGTGGCCCTGTGTGTGCGGAGTTTGCATGTTCTCCCTGCGCTGCGGGGGTTTCCTCTGGGTGCTCCGGTTTCCTCCCCCAGTCCAAAGACATGCATGATAGGCTGATTGGCATGTCCAAAGTGTCCATAGTGTATGAATGGGTGTGTGAATGTGTATGTGGTTGTGCCCTGTGATGGATTGGCACCCTCTCCAGGTTGTACCACGCCTTGTGCCCCATGCTCCCTGGGATAGGCTCCAGGTTTCCCCATGACCCTGAAAAGGATAAGCTGGATGGATGGATGTTTAGAAGAATGGGCAAAAAATCACACCTGAATAATGTAGCCAATTAATTTCTTCATACAGGAAGTGTCTTGAAGCTGCCATTAAAACAAATGCTTCTCCACTAAGTATTAAATGAATTTCAGTTAGAGTGTTCAATACTTTTTTCCTGTGTCATTCCTCTTTATTACACGACTTTATTTATGGATTTAAATGTTTGGATTTCTTTGTGTATGGATTTCTTGAGTTAATACCAAAGTCTGGTGAAAATTTCATGTGAATAGCCTCATTGGAAATATATTTGCTGGGGAAAAAAGGTTGATGCGTTTAATACTTATTTCACCAACTGTATATCTGTATCTGTTTAGTGCTCCATTTGTATCTGCATATGTATTTGGATTTAAACTCAAAATTGGAATGGCCTAAACCTGAATGTTTTTTGTTGTTGTTTATTTGTTTGTTTGTTTGCTTACTTTTAAAAATGAATGCACAATGCCCTGGGAAATGATGGAAAACACTAGGGGAACAAACTCAGGGATAGAAATGACAACACTGTCAGCATGCTGACAACATGTCAGAATTCTGGCTCTGACAGTTGCTCAACCTCAGCTACATCACTCCAGTTCGTAAATGGTGTCAACTAGAGATGTGTGCAGGACTGTTTTTTTTTTAATCCAGCTCATGCAGTTTTTTTCTACCTCCACAATGAAGAATTCTACTCTTTCTTGTTACTAATTTGTATGCCATAAATACTGACTTAAAATGTTTCACGACTAGAAACAAAGTTTCACGAAGAAAAACTATTTCAGACATTTGATCTTGCTGTGATCTTGACCCTGTTTGGATCAATAGCAAAATCTAATCAGTTTGTCTGCTATGACATTTGCCATATAAATTCTACAAACATTCAACCAATTCTTTCTTGAGATCACACTATGAAACAAAAGGACATGAAACAAAATGAAAATGTCAGGCAGTTACATGGGCGGATAGACAGATGGATGCACGGATAGACACACAGACAATCTGAAAACCTAATGCCTCCACCACCTAGTATTGAGAGAGTAGGCACTGCTTAACGTATTGCCTTGGTCACTATTTACTCTAACCCACCACCCACATCAACAACCCCCTCCTAGAAAATGTAATAAAACAGTAGTTTTCCTGTGCACACCCAATCTCAGTCAAGCCATTTCAAATACATCAATGTTTCTTTCCTTTTACCTGAACAATTTCAGTCATGAGGCACCCCTCTTGTGAACAGGGTGAATGAAGTGGAAACTCCTTAACCCCTACCTGAGTGGGTGTCTTTTTCAAAGGAAAGGCACAAGCAATTTTCTCCCTCTCCATCTTCCTTCCTCTCCCCCTCACAGCATAACTTCTCAGTTACCTTCTCTGCACCTGCAGAAAACTACATTTTATTCAGAAGACTTCTAGATTATAGACTTAAACCTGATTCTGCCAGTTATTAAAAACAGGTCTTCAGAGGTGGACCATGACTAGAAACTGTTCTTAATTCTTCAAAATGCATACGAGTACAATTGGAGGCTAAATTCTCTCAGAAAGACTTTTCACAAAAAAGAGCTGCTCTTACCACTAGAGAGCACTCTTTACCCTTATTCCCTAACCCTCCCTCAGGCTGGCTGGTCACAACTAGAGCTTTTTAAAAAATCCTCATTCCATCCTTGTTCGCCAAGCTATTTCTCTCCCTTGACTCTCAGACCTTGCCCATGAACCTCTTGTGTTTCTAGACAAAATGAAAGCTCATTTGGCACTCCACTACTAGGCTACTGAAATCAACTGTCTACTTTCAAACAAAAAATTCCATTATTAGTAAAAAGTAGTGGTTCACTTACTGAACTACAAATCACAGCTAACCCAACATTAAAAGTGTCAGTATAATCTGAAAAGGGGTCAAAGACAAATTTATTTATATAGCACATTTAAACAACACAAGTATTGGTCAAAGTGCTGCACATCATGCATACTATGAAATGCATTAAAATAGAGAATAAAATATTATTAAAATAAATATATAAACTAATAATTAGTATAAGAAAACAAACCAGATATAACTAAGGCCAAAGAATAAGCAGCTAGACAGGGCAGATAATAAATAACCCTGAGAGAAGAAATAAGTTCCCTTTCAAAGGGAACTCTACATGGCTTTAGTTGAACGCTGTGGTAAGCTCCCTTGCGCATGACTGGTATCTGAAGCTTGTGCAACATCATTCCCATTTATAGGCCTGCCGTGATCAGGTGACGTGGCAATTAAGCATGTCTCGTGATATATAAATGACACCTGTGAACCGCACCGTCAGCCTTATTATCTTGAGCGGGACGGTATGTCGGTCGTTTGTGTAACGTGCGTAAAAAGACTCTTCATTTTCTCTCTATCTTTTCCAAAAAAAAGGATAAAATCTAATATTTTCTGTCCCTTTAAAAAAAAAGGAGAAAAGTATGAGTGAGAGAATTCAGGAAGTGTGTATAGCTTGTTCCCATTTGACCCCCGAAGTGTCTAAGGGAGGAGCATGCCACAGCAGCCCTTGAGAGGTCTGACTGTACGCATTGTGATGAATGCCTTACAATTAGGCAGCTCCACTCGCGACTCACTCTCTTCCTGGCTGAAGCAAGTTGGGTTTCAGAGCCTCGCAGATCTGCCAGGCAGCGAGCCATCTCAGGTCCTGGGGATCTCGTATGGATATCTCTGGCGACCCAGAAGGCGAGTATGGCAGCCCGCCAACACCCGCAGACAGCCAGGGGAACCGGGCGGCCACAGTCGTGGCCTGCTACTAGGTCTAATCTGAGAATGGTCATAATGGCCAAGCAGACAAAAAAGAGAGGTCTTGAGGGGCCTTGGAGGGATGTATCAGGGGACATGAGGTTGTTGGGCAGTTAGCCCCCAGTGCTACTGTAGGGCCTTCCCTAACCAAGGCTGTCTCAAGTTTTAAGTGTTCTCTGGTCAGCGAGCTGTCACAAGGCAACGGAAATCTGATGTTTTCCCTCCAATAGAATGTGCAATAGTTAACGTGGGTTCTGTCTACCACAGAAAAGGGTTACCAGGTCCAGTTTAGAGTTCGACCCCCCCGGTTCCGAGGTGTGCTCATCACAGTAGTCAGCACAGACCAGAACCCGATGTTAGCGCAGGAAGTAAGATCCCTCTTGGACAAAGGGGCCATAGAATATGTACCCCGTTCCTTGAGTGAGGGAGGTTTTTACAGCCATTATTTCCTGGTCCACAGAAAAGAGAGCAGTATGTGGCCAATTTTAGATCTGAGTTATCTGAACTGTACTCTTCAGACATACAGGTTCAAGATGCTGATGCCCAAACATATCGTTTCACAGATTCAGTTTGAGGACTGGTTTGTGATAATAGATCTAAAAGGTGCATATTTCCACATAGAAATATTGCCCAGTCACAAGAAGTTCCTGAAGTTTGTGTTGGAGGCAACACATACCAATATTTAGTTCTTCCCGTCGGGCTAGCTTCATCCCCTCACACCTTCACAAAGTGCATGGATGTCATTCTGGCTCCATTGTGACTCCAGGGTATCCGTGTACTAAACTACCTGGATGACTGGTTAATTCTAGCACAATCCAGGGAACTGGCAGTTCAACATCGACATGTTATTCTCACCCACATGAAGAGCTTGGGGCTCAAGCTGAACCTCAGATAAGTATGCTTTCTCCAGTTCAGTGGACAACTTTTCTAGGGGTTAGAAGGATTCTACTACGATGAGGGCGTTTCTATCCACAACATGCTTAGGGTCAATCCTATCAACATCGAGCAAGATAAAGCTGGATCTTGGCATCCCCTCCAGCCTCTATGTGAGACTATTGGAGCTTGTGGGCAGCCAACGTCATACCATTGGGCCTGTTGCACAGGAGACCATTCAGTGGTGGCTGAGGAGTTGGGGGTTTCGTCCAAGGATGAAACCTCTAAGAGTAATTAGTGTCACGCGGCGATGCCTACATGCTCTATGAATTTGAGTGTCCCCGGTTTCTTGCCTTGGGTCACACTCTAGGCGTGTCTCCATAGCGCAAGACAGTGATGACAGACAGCTCCCTCATGGGCTGGAGCACGGTCTTAGACAGCTGTCCAGCTCACGGTCTCTTGAGCGGCCCTCATCTGGAGTGGCATATAAATTGTCTAGAAATGTGGGCCATATTTATAGCACTGAAAGTCCTTCTTCCTCAATTGAGAGGTCACCATGTCTTTACAGACAACACAGTGGTGGTCTCATATATTGACCACCAAGGTCCACGCCCCCTGTTCAGGCAGGCACAAATAAATCTTCTCTGAGCAGAGGGAAAGTTGTCAGTGAGTGCAATCTACATTCTGGGCAACTGGAATATGGGGGCAGACATCCTGTTGAGGCAGGGGCTGAGGCTCCGGGATTGGTGGCTCCATCCACAAGTGGTGGAGTTCATATGGCGGAGGTTTGGCCAAGCAGGACTGCATGTGTTTGCCTCCAAAGAGACAACAAATGGCCCGCTGTGGTTCGCCCTCACTCCTCCCACACAATTAGGGCTGGACGCCATGGTGCATGTGTGGCCGAGGTCACATCTGTACGCTTTTCCCCAATTGCTCTGCTCCCACAAGTTCTAGTGAGAGTCCACCAAGACAGTCTATGTCTGCTGCTAGTAGCACCTTATTGGCCAGCTTGAATATGGTTCTCAGAGATAATATTCCTGCTAGATGGCACTCCTTGGGATATTCTCATCCACGGGGATCCACAGTAGACCCAGTGAACTGCCCAATAGCTGCAGTCCTGGAGTTCTTACAATAACTTTTCTCAGCGGGGTGGGCTCCTTCTACAATCAGGGCTCGAGCCCAGGACCACAGGTCCTGTGGTTCGAGGTTTATGCATGATGTCAGCCAGCTGAGGCCCATCTGCAGGCCACGCATACCTTCCTGGGACCTTTCTGTGGTCCTGGAAGGTCTGTCAGGTGCCCGATTTGAACCCTTATAGTGGATCTACTCTCTCAAACCGGAGGGCTGATTTATCACCAACGGCTGGAACTATGGAACCTTTGGGTCTGGCCCCTCATAGATTCTGGTCTCACAACTGAGGTTGTAGAGACCATGTTGAAGTCTAGAGCACCATCCATGAGGAAATTGTATGTGCTCAAGGGGCAGCTTTATGTTTTGTGGTGTGTGGAACGCCAGCTAGACCCAGTGAACTGCACAATAGCTGCAGTCCTGGAGTTCTTACAAGATCGTTTCTTTGCGGGGTGGGCTCCTTCTACAATCAGGGCTTACGTCGCCGCCATTTCGGTCAGCCACGCCCCTGTTGATGGAGCCTCTGTGGGGCAAAATCCTCTAACTTTGAGGTTTATGCGTGGTGTCAGGTGGCTGAGGCCCACCTGCAGGCCGCACATACCTTCCTGGGACCTTCTGTGGTCCTGGGAGGTCTGTCAGGTGCCCCTTTGAGCCCTTAGAGTCAGCCTCTGAGAAGCTTCTGAATCTAAAGGTAGATCTTCTGCTGGCTCTGACATCTCTCAAGTGAGTGGTAGATCTACAAGCTCTCTGTTGCCCCTTCCTGCCTTGACTTTACCCCTGGATTAGCCAAGGCCTTCCTGTATCCTAGGCCGGATTATATTCCTAAAGTGCCTACGCTTGCTGCCCAGCCTGTGGTGTTGCAGGCTTTCCGCCCTCCTCTGTTCCTCACACCGGAACAAGAGAGAATGCACCTGCTGTGTCCAGTAAGGGCTTTCTGTACTTACGTCCACCGCTCCGGCCAGTGGCGTAAGTCAGAGCAGCTGCTGGTCTGCTTTGGCGGCAACAGTAAAGGTGATGCTGTGTCAAAGCAGCGCATCTTGAATTGGATAGTGGAAGCAATCTCTATCGCTTATGAGGCACGTGGTCTCGCTAAGCCTCTGGGCATAAGGGCTCATTCCACTAGGGGGGTTGCCTCCTCAAAGGCTTTGTCCAGTGGGTTATCCTTGCAGTATGTATGTGTTGCTGCAGGGTGGTCTATGCCACACATATTCATTCGATATTACAGCCTGGATATTCATTCTGCCCTGGGCTCGAGTGTCTTGCAGTGACCCTCGGGCTTGGGTCTTTTTGAACAGGCCGTACCCTTGGTATGACGGAGTAAGTCGCTTTGGATAAAAGCGTCTGCTAAATGAATAAATGTAAATGTTATTTGCACTATATTTTTGGTTATTTAGCATTTTTCTTAGTGTTTATTTTCAAGATAATTTAGTTCTGATAATCCTGGTTCCTAGTGTGTCTACTCCTTGTGTTTTTCCCCTTAAGTCTGTTTCCTTGAGCCTGTTCCCTGTGTTTAATGCAATAAAGAAGTTCTGAACATGCATCCACCTCTCTGGCTTCTCCCTCGTGACAGTAATTACCAATACTGGGTCAATTGATGCTGCTTCAGCAGATCCACACTGACTGCTAATTTCAGACTCGGAGCATGCAGAGTCTGAGTCTAATAGTGTTTGCTCAAAGTATTATTAAAAATGGGCTTGCCTTAACTCCTGCATTGTGTTCACTTTGGATGCCATGTATTATGCAATGCAATTGCAGTCAATTAACGAGAGCTGGGAATGTACACCACTAAGTGTAATATGGGTGATTTGAACATGTTATTGTGGCAGTTGACAACTCTGGAAAAAACCTGAGTGGGGTCTTTTTTTTTTCTTCTTCGTTGCTTTAATTTATTGTTCGATCTGCTGGCTAGGACGAGAGATTTACATGAGCAGATCATGCTGCTATGAGGTTTTGTTAATGTACTCTTATTATTCATTCTGTCCTTGGAACCATAGAATTCCATCTAGACTGCCTCAGCATTGAGAGTCAGAAAAGTCTGTCTAATTGTCTTTCATTGAGCTCTCTATCTTCAGTGTCAGTGCATTAACTTCATAGTTAATTTTAATGCGCCACCATCTACACAATAAAACAGTCCCAACACTTTATTGTCTCCCTTTATGTCTTGGCTTAATGTGTTACTGAGGGTAAGATATTGATGAGTTTACAAGCAGTAAATATTTATGCAGACAAAGAAGTCCATGATTGAGGAATGAAAGTGCTTGTCCTAGTAATGCTTTGTCACAGAATTTCGTCAAGATCAGATAAGCTTATTCTCAGGCTTATCTTGTGAACAGGCCCATCTCCCTAACCTTATGCCACCCATGTTTGATGGGGGTAAATCTCTTGACCTAGAAGATTGGCTTCAGTCTGTTTCTTTGTACAAGACAATGCTTGATTTATCTGACACTCAGTTCTTCCTTGAGTTGACAAGGTTATTTGGAAAGGAGCCCCGGAAGTGGAATTCTGCCAGGTAGCCACACCTACTTTCATGGGAGCATTTCTCAGATCTCTTTTGACAGGCCTTCCTGCCGACAGACAATGTAGAGAAAATCTGGAGAGGGATTTTGGACAGAGTTCAGACTTCAAATGAGCCACTCCCTACTTTTGTAGCTCACCTAGTGACTGAGTTCAAGCGACTAAAGCAACTTCCCTCTGAGTGAGAACAGATTGAAGTAATCTGTCAGCATGTCTCTGATCAGTATAGACTAGCCCTTCATGCTACCACACCTACAACTTTAACAGAGCTACTTCAGACCGCCCATGAACTACATGCTGCATTAGTTTCTTGTAGTAGAGTCCCCATTGCCCCAACACCTCCTCACAAGGACCTGTACTGCTACAAATGTTTGACTCCGGGGGTCATCACACGGGAACTGTAGGAAAAATAGGCAGAGTGAACCTGCCAGAGGGGTTGTTGTAGTTTCTAAGACAGGCCAGGAGACCCCAGATACTTCTGAGGTCATTAGAGGTGGGACTGGTGCTTGGCCTCGTAGGTTTCAAAGGGCTCGTAAGGGTAAGCAGAGAACAGAGTCAGGGACCAGTGCACAACAGACAGAGTTCACACACAGTTAATTTGGTGCGAAACAGCCCAAAGAGGTCAAAGAATACTCCACTGATGGCAGTGGTGGTCGTCAATCAGGTTTCACTGAAGGCAACCCTGGATACAGGCCCATCCATTTCAGTGGTCCATCCATTCACCCTTCTTAAATGCGGGATAGAAGGAGATGTCGTTCTTCCTTGGAATTTTTCCCCGCCTGAGTTGGCGGACTCAAAACAATGCACCTCATCTGGTGTTGTATGGCTACCTGTTCAACTACTGGAGCAACCATTTACTCACCGCTTTGCCGTGATTCCAGACCTGTCTTGTCCCATTCTCTTAGGGACAGATTTTATGATTCAGGCTGATGTCCACATCCACCCAGCCACAGGAAGCGTTAAATTGGGAGATAATGCCACCTCAGCACCAGACCTATGCTTGCTGGAGTTCGATGATTTGGAGGGCCACGTAGTTAGCCTCACCTCTAAGGATGTCCAGACCGATCTTGGTCCAATGGTGGAACAAGCAGTGCTGCCTTCAGTGGACTAGAAAATACTGGCACACCTATTGGGAGACTTTGTTCATCTTTTTGGGGCAAAGCTGGGAAGTACTTCATTGGTTGAGCACACAATAGACACTGGGACTGCAAAACCAGTGTGTCTTCCTCCCTACCGTGCTTCACCTGCAAAAAGAAAGATTATCGAGGAGCAGATTTCCAGAATGTTGGAGGATTGCATTATTGAGCCCGTTTCAGGGCCCTGGGCCTCTCCAATTGTGATAGTTGAAAAGCCAGGCGCAGATCCGAGATTTTGTGTAGACTTTAGTTAAGTTAACAAATATACAGTGAAGGACTCCTACCCACTTCCAAGAGTGGATGACTCTCTAGATTTTTTGGCATGTGGTAGATTTATTTCCACACTAGACCTTGCACAGGGTTACTGGCAAGTGTCAGTGGCCCCAGACACAAAACCAAAGACAGCTTTCGTGTCACACAAAGGGCTCTATCAGTTTAAAGTTATGCCTTTTGGGTTATCAAATGTACCCGCATCATTTCAAAGATTGATGAATACTGTATTGGCAGTGCTCACCCACAACTGCTGTATGGTGTATCTGGATGACATTGTGGCACCTCGAAGACCTCACCAGTGTGTTAGGGCATTTGGCAGATGCAGTCCTTTCCTTGAAGCTAGCTAAGTGCCATTTTTGTACACCAAAGTTACACTACTTGGGTTACCTGGTGACACCAGAAGGCCTTGGCCCTGACGAGGGTAAGGTAGCTGCGATTAAACAGTTTCCCACACCTAAGACAGTTATAAATGTGCGACAGTTCCTAGGAATGACCAGTTACTACCATAGGTTCATCTCAGGGTACACCCGTATCGCTGAGCCGATGATTGCCCTCATGAGGGAGGATGCCCCATTTGTGTGGTCCACTGACTGCCAGGTGTCTTTTGATTATTTAAAACAACAGCTAATCAGTGCCCCAGTCCTTATTTTGCCTGACTTTGAGAAGCCTTTGGCAGTACACACAGATGCCTGTGATGTGGGCCTTGGTGCCGCATTGACCGAGACTGGTGCGGATGGCTTGGAGAGGGGTGTCGTTTTTGCGAGCCGTACCCTGCACAAGTCGGAACGCCCATATTCCACTTCAGAGAAGGAGTGCCTGGGGGTAATTTGGGCTCTGGGACATTTTCGCCTGTACATTGAGGGCTCTAGTGTCACAGTGGTGACGGACCACAATAGCTTGAGGTGGTTGATGACAAGGCCCTCCCCCTCAGGACGCTGGCTCAATGGTGCTTGCGGCTGCAGGACTTTGACTTTGAGTTTCTCCACAGACCCAGCTCGGCCAATCTAGTTCCGGACGCACTCTCGCAAAACCCTACCAGTGACCCTTCGGGACCTATAGACCTGTTACCACCTTACGCCACAGTTGGCTCATTAAACCTATGGCGCCAGCCACTAATACTAAGACAAACAGCTTCAGTCGCTCCAGCAGGCTGACAAAGTCATCTCATCAATATATACTTGAATATAGACTTGGAGAGCGGCCCCTGTGTGGCCCCTGTGTGGATTCGCCAGACTTCTGTATTCTGGATGGGCTGGTTTACTTTGTGGACAAGAGGACTTCCTGCCGGCTTCATCCACACAAGGATCTATGCTTCTATGTGCCAGAAGCTCTGAGGGTCACTCTGCTGAAATACTTCCATGATCACCCCATGGCTAGCCACTTGGGTGTAACCAAGACACTTTGGCGCTTACAGAAGCGGGTCTACTGGCCATCACTGGTATGCGGGGTGATGTTAAGAAGTATGTACTGTCCTGTGTAACATGCCAGCTGTCCAAGCCGACCAACCAGAAGCCGGTGGGCTACCTAAAACCAGTGGTGGCTACTTACCCGTGGGAGTTTGCTGGCGTTGATTTCATGGGACCCCTCCCCAGATCTTGCCCTGGGAATATGTATTTTAGTATTCATTGACTACTTCACCAAATGGGTGGAAATCTGTCCTGTTCAGCTGGCCACAGAAGTGGTTGCAGCACGCAAGTCTGTCTCTGAGGTATTTGAAAGACATAGCGCTCCCACACATCTAGTCTCAGACAAGGGTGTCCAGTTTGTGAGCGACTTCTTTGAAGCGGTAGTTGCTGCTCTTGGCTCGGGCTAACCAGACAGAACAGGTGAACTGTACCATCAAGGCAGCAATCCGCACTTGTGTGGGACATAAACATAAGGATTGGGTCCTCCACTTACCTTTGATCTCCTTTGCGTTGAGGACAGCTCCCCACAAGAGTACGGGAGACACCCTGGAATTTCTCTTGTATGGCAGAGACCTGAACACACCTCTGAATTTAGGGATATCGCCAAGCCCTGGGTGCGTGGCTGACTCAGTTTCTGATTACAAGATGGAGCTCACTTCAACTTTGCAGGAGGCATATGACCATGTGAGAGGTTCTCTGGCAAACAGCCACGCCACACAGAAGAAACACTATGACAAGAAATGGTGCCGGCTCTTGTTCCATGTGGGTGACTTGGTTAGGCTGAAAGCTCACCCTCAGTCGGATGCCTCAGCTGGTTTTACTGCCAAGCTAGACCCAGTCTACAAAGGCCCATACGGGATTCCCGAAGTGATGTCAGACCTGAACTACAAGCTGACCAGAGTAGCAGATGGTGCGGAGGGTGGTGTTCACCATGTTTGTAACCTGCTGCCCTTTTTCACTTGGGATAGAGGTGAGGAAGACCTGGAGAGTGCACCCCTACAGTTGGCTGAAGCTAATGTACAGGACAGAGAAGTGGATATCCCTGATGACCAGGCAGAGTATGGATTTGACTTCTTATTTGAGGAACCAGGATCCCATGACCAGTTCACAGCTGGTCCAGCCATGGTGGCACAGGCTCCCTCGGACAATACGCCTGTGTCCACACACCCTGACTTTGTCTTACCTCACACTGATGTGCACCTCACTCACCCACAGTCTGTGCACAAAGAAACACACTTATACGCCCTTGGCCCTAGGCATGCAGAGGTCCCTTACCTCACACATATGCATACATAGCCCACTCACACAGGAACACACTCATATGCCCTTCGCCCTAGGCACACACCAAGGGCTACCTGTAACTGGGAGGGTAACAGGTGAACATATCCTTATTTTGCTCCTCTATTTGAATATTGAAGTGAGATGTTTTCAGTTTTTCTCATTCTCTGGTCTTATTCTGCTTTATTTTTTTTTTAAATGCTATGTCTATGAAGGCCTTATATTGGTTTGGCAGTCTATTGTCTTACAAGAGTGAACGCTTCTTAATAGGGTAATGTGACATACTGTTTTGTTTTTGAAATACTGTTAATGCCTGTGTACCTTAAGGTTTTGACGTCACGTTATTATTTCAAGCAAGTGTGAAGTTCTGAAGATGTTAATTCAATGCACATTGAAAAAAAGAAATGCTGTTCTTGTTGCAGAATATTGGACTATAGTTATGTGGAACAGGCAAAGGTGTGATTAATGGTACTGCTTTCTGTAGCCCTACTTATGTCAGCTGTCACACAGGCACCTAGGTGCTGTTAAATTTCCTTTATGTTATGGCCTGAGGACAGCCCTTGTTTTAAGTGAGGGGGATATGTAATGATCAGCTGCTATGATGTCATGTGGGGTCAAGGGGCATGTTCGCTGCCCTGCTCTCTCTCTCTCTCTCTGTGACCTCCACATTGTGTACTGACACGCGGTCTCATGTTAAGGTACCATTTTTGGGATGTTTTACTCGGTTAATCCTCTTTTAATGACCGAACTGTAACCATGTGTAAGCCTATGGTATCCTTCAACGTAATAAACGGAGAACAGCACTTTCACTTTGTCTCCGGCTGAGTTATATTAACTTTCCTGAGAAACCCGTGAGGATCTAGCTGGATCCTTACAGCGTGTTGGGGATAGAAATGCCCTCATCGTAGTAGAATCCCATATAACCCCCAGAAAAGTTGTCCTCTGCACTGGATAAAGCATACTTTTCTTGAGGTTCAACGTGTGCCCAAGCTCCTCCTGTGAGCAAGAACATCTCGATTTTGAAGCTCCAGTTCGCTGGATCATGCTAGAATTATCCAGTCTTCCATGTAGTTTAGTACACAGATGCCCTGGAGTCACAAAGGAGCCAGAGCAGCATCCATGCACTTTGTTAAGGTGCGAGGGGATAAAGCTAGCCCGAATGGAAGAACCTGATATTGGTATGCGTTGTCTCCAAACGTGAACCTCAGGAACTTCCTGTGACTGGGCGATGTTCCTATGTGGATATATGTGTCTTTTAGATCTATCCTCCCAAACCAGTCCTCAAACTGAATCTGTGGCATGATAAGTTTGATCGTCAGCATCTTGACCCTGTATGTCAGAAGAGTATGGTTCAGATGACGCAGATCTAAAATTGGCTGCATACTCCCATCATTTTTGTGGACCATGATATAGAGGCTGTAAAAACCTCACTCCCTCAGGGAACGGGGTACTGCTTTACACTGACTACTGTAGTGAGCACACCTCTGACCCGGGGGGGTTGAGCTCTGAACAGGACCTGGTAAACCTTTTCTATGCTAGACAGAACCCATGGAGACACATTTGGCAGTAGTTTCCACACTTCCAGATGGTCATTTAGCAGTGTTAACTTTCCCACATTCTGGTGGAGGGATATCATCAGATTTTCGTTGCCCTGTGACAGCTCGCTGTCCAGAGAAGTCTGGAAACTTGGGATGGCCTTGGCTATGGGAGGCCCTACAGTAGCACTGGGGGCTATCTGCCCAAACAACCTCACATCCCCTGATGCGTCTCTCCGTGGCCCATCAGGACTGCTCCTTCTTTGCCTGTTTGGCCTTTATGATCATTCTCAGATCAGGTCTATTGGCAGGCTGCGACTGTGGCCGCCCGGTCCCCCTGGTTCTCCCTGGGGGGAGATGGGCTGCCACACTTGCCTTCTGTGCCTCCCTCACACTAGCGCTGGCCGGGCTCCACTCATGGATGCCTGAGCGAACTTGACACGACAGGGAAATAACTGGCTGAATGCCACCATTTGCTGTTTTGCTTTGTAAAACCTGTTGTCGATGGCCCACAGCATTGAGCTAACACAACGTGGAGTTCCCTTTGAAAGGGAATGGCTATTTTCAAGGTTTTTCACTACTTAAATTTCAAAAAGCCAAATTCAAGCACTTCAAGCACCTTATACAAACCTTGATTTAAAACACACACTTCTTGCAGGACTATTGTGCAGGATAGATGTAAAATTCTGCAGGACATGGCAAGTGTTTTTATTCTGCAGGATACATACAGGGGGAAAAAAACTTCACAGAAAAAAGCAGTGTTTTTTCACAAATAATTTTTTTTTAATTTATTGAAATTATGTTGCCTAATGACTGATGCAGTCTGTAAAGTTTCCAAGCTGGAGTACACTTCACACCAAAAAAACAAAATTTAAGAAAGGTTAAGATTTTTAGATAAAAATTTAGCCAGATTTGCTAGTAAGAGAGCTAATGTTTGCTAAACGCTGAATGTAAATAACAAAATTAGCCATGTTTGCTAGTATGTGAGCTAACATTACGCTAACTGCTATGTCACAAATACATAACAGAACAGTAATCTAGCAGACCATAATGATTAAAGATTTTTTTTCAATAAAAGTGTGACTACACCTCTACAGACACACAACGTTGAATTAAAGAGTGACATCATCTCAGTTGTGAATACCTCATCGAATCATTTACTCAACTGATTAATTTTGATTCTCCTGGAGGATTTTTCCCTTGTGCAGCAAGTGTTCTGGACATTCCTGTATGTTTCTATTTCATTGAAAGCTTAATTCTAAAACCTATAGGAATATCATGCACAGTTTGTCGATGTGTCCTGCAGGATTTCATTATTCCTGCAGGATACCAGAAAACATCCTGCAGAAAAATGAAAATCCTGCAGAATTCCTGTAGGGTCTTTTTGTAAGTGAAGTCTCTGTGAATGACTTGTTAAATGATAACATATTAGAATGCGTGCATTAATACTGTATAAACCTGGGATTTGAATAACTGTCATCTCTGCTGTCAGAGCTATGATTATAGATAATGAATCAAAATCTTTGAGAATTCAATAGTGCTATGTTTATAAATACAGAATAATACAAAATGAATTTGTTTTTAGACCTGCAGAATCTGCTTTTGTGATGCCAAAAGCTAAAAGTATATTCTTATAGTATACAAACTGCCTTATTACTTTCTTAACTGTTATTGCTTAAGATGTTATTTCTGTATCGTAGTACTTGAGGCTGATCAGTTTTCTTTGCTGTAGTACACGTGATTTAGCACTTAATGACTTGATAATGAACTAATTACATGGCTTAAATTGCTTTAAAAAACATTGCAGCTCCTGGGCTGGTGATGTGTCTGTTGTTGCTCACTATTATTGACTTACTATGCCATGCCATTATTCAGACTACTGATCGTCATGTCCACATTCATAATGAGGCTGTCTTGAAATGTGTTCCCTGGTAGTCTTAAGAGATTACATCAGTTTATCTGTGTAACTAGAAACAATTTACAGTAGTCTGACATTTTGCATGCAGAAAGATCCTAGGTAAATCCTTCCAGGTCATGAGCCACAGTAGTTTAATTCACTCAAAAAATATGGCCAATTAAGAAAGTGGCCTTCACCAAATAGGAGAGCTGATTACATAGCTGTGGCTCTGCTTCTGTTGTCATTTAGAAATCGAGGTTATGCTCAGACATACTGAACATCCCATCGTGCAGTCAAACAGTTTCTAAAAACAAACTGAGCAGTATCACTTTCCATGTAATCATCTGACCAGCTGTGTCAAGTAAAAGGCTATTGTTCTTTCCTTTACACTGTCTTCCAAATCTGAATGGGCCTAGCATTGAGGTTCTGATTTGAATAGCATGGCCATGCATGCTCAGGCATTTGGTTATTGTTTGCTTAATGATATCTGCTGATTATCTTCAGATTTCAAGGTCTAGGTGACAGAAAACCCAATAATAGCTGCTTGTGACAGGCTTGCCTATCAGATCCTGCAACCTTGGCAATGCTCCTGAATGTCGCTGAACATCTGCCACTAGGCAAGAGACTGTATCATCTCCTAGGTAACCTTCTATGGTGCTGAATCCACATGAATGCACAACAATTACTGTGGCTTGTTTGTAGTCCACAGATGTAGCCTCTTGCAAAATGTCATGCTTTCACCCTGCCAGCAACGCATACAAATGTCAAATACAAGACATGAAATACACCAATGTAAAAAAAAAAAAAACAAGAGTTCAGCTCAGCTATAATCACTTCATTTAATATGAATTTCACCACTTCATTTCTGTATTGGAAATTATGACAAAACAGATCTGGCTTTTGATAAGAATTAAACTTCTATGATATGTGGATTTTGGTAGTGAATTGTGGTACTGTATAGATCATTTGGGCAATTGAATATATGCCTTAAAGCAGGGGTGTTAATCTCATGTTAGGTAATGAGCCACATTACACTTGGTCCAATATAAAGTGGGCTGGACCACTCAGTATGTTTAGTGGACCAATAACACAAAGGTCTGTAATGTGTGGTGGAAGAAGGCAGGATGCAAGTGCAAAAATTCAGTGTGTTGTTTATTTAAGGCTTTCTACAAATCCACTGCATTGGTCAAATGATAGACAGACTTAAGCAAAGGGAACTGTTATGTGAATGGGGAATCTGTGACAGGTACAAGTAAAAAAAAAAAAAAAATAGTTGTGATAAATATTCACCCACACTGCTGCGAATCCCATCAATTTTGGAAATCTTTTGGAAATTTTTGGAAAGACAGTTACAGTATCCCATATTTAGCTATCTATTTAAGTATTAATTAGCACATTTGTCAGTAGCTTCAGGGCCCTGAGTTTTTGCTTTTCTGTCTCACTAGTGAGGTAACAGTCAATGTTTTTTTTTTCTCTTATCTTTATGTCAATTGTCCACATAATGATTTTTTATTTAGAACACAAATCCTAAATTCATATAGTGACCTGAAATAGAATTTTTACTGGACTGTATATATGGCCCATGGGTCATGATTGACACCCCTACCTTAAAGCAATGCATATTCCAGTTTCCTCCCCAAGTCCAAAGACATGCATTGTAGGCTTATTGCCATTTCCAAATTGTCTGCAGTGTGTGAATGGGTGTGTGATTGTACCCTGCAATGGGTTGGTACCCTGTCCATGGTGTCCCCCACCTCATGCCCTGAGTCCCCTTGGCTAGGCTCCAGGCTATGACATTCCTTCATACTACAAACTTGCTACAGAGGGTCAGGGTAAAATACTAAAAATCTGAAACATCTCATGAATTATAAGCAGAATGTGTGATTAGAACAAAACATACATGCAGAATGAAAAACCTAAATCAGAGATGCAGAGAGCTTATTCTCTTACATCATGATGAGATATGATGGGGCCCAGCCTGGAAATTAGCCTATGGCTTAAGTCACCTGACTTTATCATTTGAACAACCTTCATACTGCAGCCTGCTCTGGAGATTTTTTGTGACATATTTCACTTGCATGTATGTGGTGGCCCAGGCAGCACCTTCAGGCTATTCCCCAATTAAGCTGCTTACCACCATTTGGACACATTCCCCTATTCTATTTAATTACTTTATTTAATTACTTTTATCCGAGCAGAAAATAGCAGACGTAAAATATGTAAGCACCCCTCAAAAACATTATCATATAAATTAGCTCTGGTGGTTCTTTCTGTTTGCTTTTGCACATTATTGTAAAGACAGTTCTCTTGCCCCCTGGCAAAACAGAGAGTGAACACTTAAATGTTTATTTATTTATTTTGTCAGAACAGGAAATAAAAAGTATGGTGAACAATAAAGCCTCTGTACTCAAACAGCCATCAGAATAAATGGATATCAATGCTGGGTTCCCTGGGTTTATATGTGTTCTGTGTGTGTGTGTGTGTGTGTATGTCTTTACACAATCTCTCTGCCACACATCTTAAAACTTCAGTGTGAGTTAAAAACAAGTTTTAGATATGAAGAAGAGACAAATTGCACTCGACATGTGAAATAGGGTGAAACTTAAATAAGTGGGGCAACAGAGAAAAGCAAGCTGTGAACATTCTTGTCATCACCAACACACATGGTTTGTTATACTGTGTTAATGAGTTGGTGTCTACAGCTGTATACCACAAGGTATCCCATAAAATCATGTGTATAATTATAGGTAAAATAATATAAAACAAGTCTAGGACTACTATTATATAGGTATGAGTTAGCCTGATCTACTAACATGGTTTCATTAATCCAAAGTTGTATGAATTCAAAAAAAGGGGCGAATAATTAAGATGAAATGTTCCTTAAGAAATTGAACTGAATACAAATGTGTTCTAAATGAATACAAATACAGTGCCCTCCACTAATATTGGCACCCTTGGTAAATATGAGTGAAGAAGGCTGTGAAAAATTGTCTTTATTGTTTAACCTTTTGATCTTTTTGTTAAAAAAATTCACAAAAATATTCTGCTCTCATAGATATTAAACACTTGCAAATAAAATTCAGGTTTATCAAAAAAAATATTTGTTAAATATAGGTGTGCAACAATTATTGGCACAATATTTTTGGTCACATTGGCATTATTGGCACAAATTATTGGCACACATTATTGATCAATACTTTGTGCTACCTTCCTTTGCCAAGATAACAGCTCTGAGACTTCTCCTATAGTGCCTGATAAGGTTGGATAACACATGGCAAGGGATCTGAGACCATATCTCCATACAGAAGCTCTCCAAATCCTTCAAATTTCGAGGTCCAGGCCGGTGGACTCTCACCCCACAGGTTTTCTATGGGTTTTAAGTCAAGGGACTGGGATGTCCATGGCAGTACCTTGATTTTGTGGTCAGTAAATAATTTTTGTGTTGATTTTGATGTATGTTTTGGATCATTGTCCTACTGGAAGATTTTAAGCTTTCTGGCAGAGGCAGTCAAGTTCTCATTTAATATCTGTTGATATTTGTCCATGATCCTAACAATGTATCCTAACAAAATGTCCAGGTGAACTGGCAGAAAAACAGCCCCAAAACATTAAAAAGCCACCACCATATTTAACTGTGGGCATGAGGTACTTTTCCATATGGCTACCTCTCTGTGTGCACCAAAACCATCTCTATATTTTCTATTTTTTTCAAAAAGCTCTATTTTGGTTTCATCTGACCATAGAATGTTCCCTGAGAAGGGAACGAGACGCTGCGTTTAGCATAACACTATGGGAGCGCCCTTGCGTGCGCAACCGGTATCTGAAGCTCGTGTAAAATCATGCCTCTATTTATAGGCTTGCCATGAATATGGCACCTGTGAACACTGCCGTCAGCCTCTATTATCTGAAGCGAAGACGCAATTCATAGCCCTGCCCTGGTATGACAAAGCTATGCAACATCTCGTTCCCTTCTCAGTGAACAGGGTTACATGCATAACCCAGACATTCCCTTTCAAAGGAAACTTCAACGTTGCATTTAGCATAA
Source organism: Ictalurus furcatus (assembly GCF_023375685.1). Taxonomy (NCBI): domain Eukaryota; kingdom Metazoa; phylum Chordata; class Actinopteri; order Siluriformes; family Ictaluridae; genus Ictalurus; species Ictalurus furcatus. The sequence continues at coordinate 13,390,339 of NC_071274.1, forward strand.
CACTATGGGAGTGAGAATACCCACTCCGTCATACCGAAGGTACGGCCTATTCAAAAAGACCCAAGCCCGAGGGTCACTGCAAGACACTCGAGCCCGGGGTGGAATGAATATCCAGGCTGTAATAACGAATGAATGTGTGTGGTGTAGACCACCATGCAGCAGCACACACATCCTGTAAGGATACCGCTTTGGACAAAGCCTTCGAGGAGACGACCGCCCTAGTGGAATTTATGCCCAGAGGCGTAGTGAGACGGCGCGCCTCATAAGCAATAGAGATTGCTTCCACTATCCAATTCAAGATATGCTGCTTTGACACAGCATCACTTCTACTGTCGCTGCCAAAGCAGACCAGCAGCTGCTCCGACTTACACCACTGGCCGGAGTGGTGGACATAAGCACAGAGAGCCCTTACTCGACACAGCAGGTGCATTCTCTCTTGTTCCGGTGTGGGGAATGGTGGAGGGCAGAAAGCCTGCAACACCACAGGGTGGGCAGCAGATGTAGGCACCTTTAGGAATATAATCCGGCCTAGTATACAGGAAGGCCTTGGCTAATCCAGGGGCAGAGTCAAGGCAGGAAGGGGCAACAGAGAGAGCTTTTAGATCTCCTACTCACTTGAGAGATGTCAGAGCCATCAGAAGAGCTACCTTTAGAGTCAGAAGCTTCTCAGAGGCTGACTCTAAGGGCTCAAATGGGGCCCCTGACAGACCTTCCAGGACCACAGAAAGGTCCCAGGAAGGTATGCGTGGCCTGCAGATGGGCCTCAGCCACCTGACACCACGCATGAACCTCGAAGTTAGAGGATGTTGCTCCACAGAGGCTCCATCAACAGAGACATGGCTGGCCGAAATGGTGGCCACATAAACCTTGATTTTTAGAAGGAGCCCACCCCGTTGAGAAACATTCTTGTAAGAACTCCAGAACTATAGCTATTGGGCAGTTCACTGGGTCTAGCTGACATTCCTCACACCACAAGACAAAAAGCCGCCACTTGAGTGCATACAATTTCCTTGTGGATGGTGCTCTAGTGTTTAACATGGTCTCTACAACCTCAGTTGTGAGACCAGAATCTATGAGCTGGTGCCCCTCAGGGGCTAGACCCACAGTTTCCATAGTTCTTCCCAAGGGTGATAAATTAGCCTTCTGGTTTGAGACAGTAGATCCACTCTAAGGGCTCAAATGGGGCACCTGACAGACCTTCCTGGACAACAGAAAGGTCCCAGAAAGGTATGCACGGCCTGCAGATGGGCCTCAGCTGCCTGACACCATGCATAAACCTGGAACTTAGAGGATGTTGCCCCATAGAGGCTCCATCAACAGGGGCGTGGCTCGCCGAAATGGCAGCCAAGTAAGAAATGTTCTTGTAAGAACTCCAGGACTGTAGCTATTGTGCAGTTCACTGGGTCTACAGTGGATCCCTGCTTATGGGAATCTCCCAAGGAGTGCCATCTAGCAGGGATATTATTTCTGAGAACCATATTTGAGCGGGCCAATAAGCTGCTACTAATAGAAGACATAGACTGTCTTGGCAAACTCTCTCTAGAACTTGTGGGAGCAGAGCGATCGGGGGAAAAGCATACAGATGTGACCTCAGCCACATGTGCACCATGGCATCCAGCCCTAATTGTGCGGGAGGAGTGAGGGTGAACCACAGTGTGTTGTCTCCACGGAGGCGAACACATGCAGTCCCCCTGGGCCAAACCTCCGCCATATGGACTCCACCACTTGTGGATGGAGCCACCAATCCCTGGGCCTCAGCCCCTGCCTCAACAGGATGTCTGCCCCCATATTCCAGTTGCCCAGAATGTTCATTGCACTCACTGACAACTTTCCCTCTGCCCAGAAAAGAATTAGTTGCGCCTGCCTGAACAGGGGGCACGGACATAATCCTCCCTGGTGGTCAATATAGGAGACCACTGCTGTGTTGTCTGTAAATACACAGTGACCTCTTAATTGAGGAAGAATGAATTTCAGTGCTACAAATATGGCCCACATTTCTAGGCAATTTATATGTCCACTCCAGAGACTGTGAGCTGGACAGCTGTCTAAGACCACACTCCAGCCCATGAGGGAGGTGTCTGTCATTACCACCTTGCACTAAGGAGACGCCCCTAGAGTGTGACCCAATGCTAGTAACCGTGGACACTCAAATTCTCAGAGCACGTAGGCATCGCCGCGTGACACTGAATACTCTCAGAGGTTTTGTCCTTGGACAAAACCCCCAACTTCTCAGCCACCACTGAAATGGTCTTCTGTGCAATAGGTCTAGTGGTATGATGTTGGCTGCCCATAAGCTCCAATAGTCTCCCATAGAGACTGGAAGGGATGCCAAAATCCAGCTTTATCTTGCTCAGTGTTGATAGGATTGACCCTAAGCATGTTGGGGATAGAAATGCCATCATCGTAGTAGAATCCTTATAACCCCTAGAAAAGTTGTCCACTGCACTGGGGAAAGCACACTTTTCTGAGGTTCAACCTGTGCCCCAAGCAGTTCATGTGGGCGAGAACATCTCCTCGATGTTGAACTGCCAGTTCCCTGGATCGTACTAGAATTAACCAGTTGTCCAGGTAGTTTAGTACACGGATGCCCTGGAGTCACAATGGAGCCAGAGTGACATCCATGCACTTTGTGATGGTGCGAGGAGATAAACCTAGCAATATTTCTATGTGGAAATATGCACCTTTTAGATCTATCGTCACAAACCAGTCCTCAAACTGAATCTGTGGAATGATCAGTTTGGGCATCAGCATCTTGATCCTGTATGTCCGAAGAGTACAGGTCAGATGATGCAGATCTAAAATTGGCCGCATAATCCTATTTTTTGTGGACCAGGAATTAACGACTGTCAAAATCTCCCTCCCTCAGGGAATGGGGTACATGTTCTATGGCCCCTTTGTCCAAGAGGGATCTTACTTCCTGTGCTAACATCGGGCTATGGTCTGTGTTATCTACTGTGGTGATCACACCTCTGAACCGGGGGGGTCGAGCTCTAAACTGGACCCGGTAACCCTTTTCTACGGTAGACAGAACCCATGGAGACATATTTGGCAGTATTTTCCATGCTGCCAGACAGTCTTTAAGTGACGTTAACTATTCCACATTCTATTGGAGGGAAAGCATCAGATTTTCATTGCCCTGTGACAGCTCGCTGGCCAGAGAACACTGAAAACTTGGGACAGCCTTGGCTAGGGAAGGCCCTATAGTAGCACTGCGGGCTAACTGCCCTAACAACCTCATGTCCCCTGATACATCCCTCCATGGCCTTTATGACCATTCTTAGATCAGGTCTAGTAGCAGGCCGCAACTGTGGCCGCCCGGTTCCCCTGGCTTTCTGCAGCGGTTGGCTGGCTGCCATACTTTGCTTCTGTGTCTGCCTCGCACTAGTGCTGGCCCGGGCTACACTCGTGGATGCCTGGGTGAACTTGACACAACAGGGAAGGAACTGGCTGAATGCCGCCCTATGTGGAGCTCACTCAGCAGGTCTGCTTGGTAGGTCTGCAACACTGTCATTGTCAGCAGTGACCCACAAGCAAGACTACTACTGCATAGGCCTTGCCCACCAATGCCATGCTGGCTTTACACCGTGGCTTGGATGGCAAAGCCGGGCCCCCCTAAATTACTTGCCATCGATGGAGAGAGGTAGCTCGCAAGCACCTCCTCCACCTTCAGCATAGCTAAATAGCCATGCTGTTCATTCCCCACAATGGCCGAATAATCCAGCATTGTGGGGTTATAAATATGGCTTATGCATGGTTTTCCCCCAGAAGCCTGATATTTTGTCATGCACTTCTGGAAGAAAGGGGCGTTTCTGCAGTGTGAGGGATTTACTTTCACTGGGGAGAAAAAAGCTCATCCAGCCTTAGTAATTACTTCAAGCAGCTCTTTATATGCTGCTCTCAGTTGCCATCACATGCTGCCATCGCATGCTCTACCCCTAAACACTTCACCCAAAAAGTGTGCACTATTCCCCGTGTTGAAACGGGAGCAAGGCTTAAGACACTTCCTGAATTCTCTCACTCATATTTTTCTCTCTTGCTCATTCCTGTTTTTTCTTCTCTTTTTTTTAAAGGGATAGAAAAGTTCTGAGATTTTGAGAAAAGATAGAGAGGAAATGAAGCGTCTTTTGTTTCTTTACACAAACAACCGACATGCAGTATCGCTGAAGATAATAAGGCTGACGGCAGGGTTCACAGATGCCATATTTATATCACGCAACGTGCTTAATTGCCACGTCACCTGATCATGGCAGGCCTATAAATAGAGGCATGATTTTACACAAGCCTCAGATACCGGTCGCGCGCACAAGGGTGCTCCCATAGTGTTATGCTAAATGCAAGGTTGATGTTCCGTTTGAAATGGATCCCGATCCCATTTGAAGTTCCAGTAGCGTCTGGCAAACTGAAGATGCTTGAGTTTGTCTTTGGATGAGAGTAAATGCTTTTTTTTCTTGAAAACCTTACAAGTTAGTTAGTTAAAGGCCCTAGGCTCGATTCCGAGCCATGGCGACTTGATGGATGAATGATCTGTAGGAAGATCGATCATGTGCCAGTTGGATAATTTGGGCCAAGGTCTTCTACGTTGTTGTCTTGATGGTGTCGAGCCATCGGGTTGCTGGTCTTCCTCTTCTTCTTGTTCCTTCGATGCGTCCCATCATAACGTCCTTCTCCAGTGAGTGATCTGTTCGTACAATGTGTCCAAAGTAGGCAAGTCGTAGTTTGGTGATCCTTGCTTCGAGAGACATGTCTGGTTTGATTTGCTCCAATATAGATTTATTTGTCCGTCTGGCTGTCCATGGTATCGACAGGATTAGTCTCCAGCACCACATTTCGAAGGTTTTGATTCTTTTCTGTTCTTGTTTCTTGACTGTCCAGCTCTTGCTGCCATATGTTACAATGGAGAAGATGAGACTGTGAACGAGTCGTGTCTTTGTGGGCAAAGAAATGTCCTTCGATTTGAAAATTCTGTCCACTGATTTCATCATTGATTTTCCCATGGCTATTCTTCATTTCACTTCTTCTAGTGTTGTTGCGTAGTGTCAATTTCATCTCCATCCAGGTCAAGGGTTCGTCAATCGTAATTTTCATTGGTCATCACCTTGGTCTTCTTGAAGTTCAGCAACAGTCCCATTTCCTGGCTCTCTCTTTTAACTGTCCGTATTAGGTTCTTCATTCCTTCTTCAGTGCCCGCTATCAAGGTAGTGTCATCCACATACTGTAAATTGTTCACGTTTCGGCCTCCAATTTTGATCTCTTCTTCGACCTCGTCCAGTCCGGCTTTTCTGAAGATTGTTTCCGCGTACAAGTTGAACAAGAACGGTGACAGGATGCAGCCTTGTCTGACGCCTCGCTCCATTCTGAACCATTCGGTGTTTCCATGTACCATTCGGACGGTTGCTTCTTGTTGACCATATAGATTTCTGATGAGGCTAGGCAGATGGTCTGGTACGCCCATGTTCTTGAGTGTTTTCCATAGCTTCTCATGATCGGTGCAGTCAAACGCCTTGTTGTAGTCAATAAAACACATGTGCATACTCTTCTTGTATTCTTTGGCCTTTTCCATCATCCATCGAACGTCTGCGATGATGTCACGTATGCCTCGGCCTCTTCTGAACCCCGCTTGTTCTTCTGGAAGTTCTCGGTCAACGTAAGGCTATAGTCGTCTTTGTATGATCTTCAACAGAATCTTGCTGGCATGTGATATTAGAGCAATGGTTCGGTAGTTACCGCAGTCTGTTGCATCGCCTTTTTTGGGAATAGGAACAAAGATTGATCTGGTCCATTCTGTCGGCCATTTTCTAGTTTCCCATACTTTTTGGCAGAGTTTCGTGATTACATCGATGACTGTTTCTGATGGTTTGATAAGTTCGATAGGTATGGCATCGCAACCTGGAGCTTTGTTGTTTGACAAAAGCTTGATGGCAGCAATGACTTCTTCCTTCAGTATGTCTGGTTCTTGCTCGCATACAGGGGGTGCTTCTTCTTCAGTTGCTGCATCATTCTGCACTAAGACAATATAGACACTCGTCCAATTCCAGGTTGATTCATAACATTTCCAGTTGGCTGGAACCTCTTTATTATTGCCCTGATAGTGGAAATGGGTATTTTCAGTGCTTTTGCTATATCCTTATAGCCACTTCCCATTTTGTGAAGCTCAACTAAGGGAATTTGGCCTGTGTGTTATCTCATTTATACCCCTGTGAAGTCATGGTTGAACAATTTCCTGTTCCTAGTCACCCAGGTGTACTAAAAGAAATGTAAAATATCTATGGTAATATACTTACAATATATTTTTCTCATATGAATTCATGGGGTCCAATAAATGTTGCACATCAATATTAAACAAAGATTTATTTTTTTTATAAACCTGTTGTGTTTGCAATTGTTTGATATGAGAGAAGTGTATTTTTGTGATTTTTTTTTTTTAAAATAAACGATCAAAAGGTTAAACAGTAAGAACAATTTTTTGACAGTCTTCTTTGTTTATATTTACCAAGGGTCCCAATTTAAGTGGAGGGCACTGTACATATACAAATAGGAGGTGTGCTGTTCATTATTTAATTTTTTGGAAAGTTTCACAGGAGTCTCAGTGACATCTGGATGAGACCATTAAAGGTGTGAATCCAGAGGCTGTTATTCTGTGGAATGTAACAAAAAAGTTGTTTGAACTGGAGGTTTCCTCACAGCAGGTAGAAGGAGATTAATCCCTTGCTGTACAGTTGGGATTGCAGTGGTTGTTTGTGATTGGAGTACTGAGAGGGAGAACAAGAGAACCATTAAAATGAGTAGTTTGAGCATGACTCAGGCAGAGTGCTTAAACAGGAGTGAAGCTTTGCAAGGTTTTAAATATGAATTGAATGGAAAAACACTGTTTAGTGTGTATACTGTATAGTGTATACTGTTTACTGTATAGTGACTCATATCTTTTGTAATTCCCCCTTAAAACACTGCTGATTGGAGAGGTGATCCAGGGACCAGTGGAGCTTGTGAAACCGATGAACTTACCTTATTTCAGATCTGCACTGATGGTACAGAATCCCTTAAGCTTTCTAACAGGTCTTAACCCAATAGCCAGCAGATCAACATCAGGCATGCAGATTGTTGCTTTCTTAATAACATGTCCTAGTTTACATCATTTGGAGTTAACAAAGACAGCAAGTCCTCCACCTCACGTCTTGCCACTCTGTTTCTCCCTGTTCTCCCGAACTACTGAGAAGCCAGCTAATTCCACTGAACAGTAAGGTATTTTCCTGTTCGGCCAGTTAGTGAGGGTACATTCCCTATGACAATTGAGGGAAGACAAGGCTTGTGTCTCCACCTCCTTTCCATCTTCTTGTTCCTCGCCATATCCCCAGCTTGAGTTCCTCACCGCCATATTCTTAACTCTACTGGGATATCCTTCGGATATACAACTGGTCGATTCTGGTAATGGAGGAGCTGTTTGGAATGGTTTGTGTTTTGGATAGTTCAATATAAATAAAACCTTCAATACACATTGTGTAATAGTGTTAGATGTTTTTACATTATTTATGGTTTTTATGCCAAACTTAATGTAAAATTATAAGGTTTAGTATAATTACATTGAATAATGTAAGTGATATATGTAAACACAAACTAAGGATATGTCAAAATATTGCTAAATTTGGCTGAATTATTAAAGCCAGAAGTGGTACAAAATAAAGAGCTGTTTGGGAGCTGAAAGCCATCTCTTATTGCTGAGCCAATGATCTTGCTCACTAAAAAGAGCTGGTATTCCCATTACTAATGTTTAGTATCTTGGAATAATAATACTTGTTCACAAAGTAGCATGTAGCATTTTGTTGTACAATACACTGATATGTTGCAATACACTTTTAATATAACCAGTTCAATGTTATTTTTTAATAAAATAAATCACAATGTGCAAACTATTGCATTCATCTGGAACCAAGTTTGATATATCTAATTAGTGCAGAATGTTAATAGGGTCAGTCCATCTCAAGTGGTCCAATAATTGTCAAGTTGGTTGCTTAACCATTTTAATTATACTTTTGAGTGAGTACCTCTATGTATTGGCATCGATAAAAGATGTATTTATTTTATTTTATTTTACTTGGATTAACTACATTTTTTTTTTTGTTTAAATACAAACAAATTTTGGTTAAACAGCTGTTTACAGAAACCTCAATATCTCAGCACAAAATGGTCCTAGCTCTTTGGAAGAACAACAAAAAAAAAGATTTCTAGAGCAATTTCCAAGGTACATGTACATATATACACATTTTGCAGATTCTTCCTTACATTCAGAACTTAAGTCCAAATGTAATGCTCAAGATAGCTCACAGTTACTTTTTATGGGGCAAGAAAGTGCAATTTCAAAAAAATCTCCTCTCACATTTGAGCTGATTTATCTCAGGTGGAGGACCAGATACGAGCCTGAATTTTTTTCACAGAAATAAGTCCTCTATAGTAGCGTTCTGTTGTATTTTATTTTATTATATATTTTTTTTTAAGTTTTAGATTCCACTGGTTACAGAGTTAGGGCTAGTAGAAATCTGGGGAGAAGCCTACTTTATTCATGCATTTTTAGAAATGAACAGATGTAATAAGCATAACATAATAAAAATGAACAGTATTTTACAGTAAGTATGTTTATGACTGACAGACAATAGCTTATACATGTCAATGAGGTCTAAAAGGTTATTACACTTGATATTGGCAACAGTGAAGCATGATCTATCACAGAGTTTAGCTACAACCTCCAAACATACCTGCTTGTAATTTTCTAGTAATCCTGAAGACCTTGGTTAGCTTGTTCAGGTGTGTTTGATTTGGGTTGGAGCTAAACTCTGCTGGACAGTGGATCTTGAGGGCCAGATTTGAAGATCTATCATGTTGTTACAATTACATTGGACTTAAGTTCTAAGTCTAAGGAAGAAGAATATGCAAAATGCTTATAACGCATCCTGTGATTATAAGACAGCACTTGTGGACCACAGCCTTATTATCTTCGGTGAGACTGAAGATTGAAGAGACTGAATGCACAGTGAGTGCATGTTGGTCATTTTGTGTGAACGCTCACAAAAAGACTCTTCATTTCTGTTAGAGACAAAGGAATCTCAGATTATGTCCTTCAGTCCTCCGTCAGCCTTTTCAGCCTTTTATTTCTCTTAACTCTTAGTTCTGTGCTATGAGCGAGAAAGTGTGATTGACCACAGAGTATTCAGGCCTGGGGAGTCTAAATGAACACACTGATACATGCTGTTCACAGAGACATCCAGTTTATTTCATCTAGAACAAGAGTATTTATGCACATAGATAACAGCATTGCCTAGGTGGGTTTCTACTTGTGCAGGTGCTAGACAGATTTAGACAAAACACACAGCACACTACAAAAATAAGTCTTTTCAAGATATAGAAAATACATGTGCTAGCTATAATAAAGGATGGCAGTTGATCAGCTTATTCAAAGAGGTAATTAAATGAATACATTCATCATAGGTATTTGATAGCACAGAGACAGACAAACAGAAACTATAACCCAGTATTCCCCGTATTTAAGGTGTCTTAATAGCAGTTCATAATATAAGAGAGTACATGATATAAGAGAATTCCCTTCAATTTCCTCTCTATTTTTTTTTTTTTTTTTAAAAGGAAAAGTCTCTTTACTGTCCCTTTAAAAAAAAAAGGGAAAAAAAAGAAAAGAATGAGTGAGAGAATTCAGGAAGTGTGTCATGCCATGCTCCTGTTTCATCGGGGGGGGGGGGACACTTTCTGTGTGAAGTGTCTGGGAGTTGAGCATGCCACAGTAGCCCTAAAGAGGGCTGACTGTGTGCATGATGAGTGCTTTACAATCAGTCAGCTCTGCTCGCAGCTCGCTCTCTTCTCGGCCAAAGAGAGTTGGGTTTCAGGGCCTCGCAGATCTGGGCTGGCCGATGCTGAGCCAGCCTGCTGACTCAGGTCCTGGAGATCTCATATGGATCTGTAAGAGGAGCCAGAGATAAATGCTGCACTATCTCTTGCTCTGTCTTCCAGGTCCAGCTCTCTGCCGTATTTTGGAGCTTGCATCGTGACTCCTCCTTCCATTATGGCAAGCCAAAACACCCACTCTGACTTTGAGAAGCCAGAGGAGGGTGCCACTGCACCAAAAATGGAGAGCAGCTCCATTTATGGGGGCCACCTTTGCTATCCAAGCCATGTAAGGCCATCTCAGCATTGGTTGGGAAAGACTATGCAGCAGTGTGTCTTGCTTATGGGTCACTGCATACAATGGCAGTGTTGCAGGCCTTCCAAGCAGACCTGCTGAGTGAGCTTGGCAACGAGGAGGGAATTGGGCCCAAGGCAGTGGTGGAGCTTCACCATGCCACGGATTTGTCTCTCTGGCCAACCAAGAAAACAGCCCGTCATATCAGCCATTCAATGGGTAGCTTTGTTGTGGTGGAGAGGCACTAATGGCTCAACCTTTCAGATAAGGGGGATAAAGATAAGGTCTCACTGCTGGAAGCCCCAGTTGAACCTTCCAGCCTGTTTGCTGGTACAAACGGCGGTATTCAACCAGTTCCTTCCCCGTTGTGTCGAGTTCACCCGGGCATCCATGAGTGGAGCCCAGCACTAGTGCGAGAGAGGTGCAGAGGGTGTGTGTGGTGGCCCACCGCCCCCCCCCCCATGGAAAGTCAGGAGGACGGGGTGGCCACAGTCACAGCCTGCTAGAACGCCTGATCTGAGAATGATCATAGAGGCCAAGCAGACAAAGAAGGATTGGTCCTGATGGGCAACAGAGAAAAGTATCAGAGGACTTGAAGCTGTTTGGGCAGTTAGCCCCCAGTATTACTGTAGGGCCCTAGCTACTGTCATCCCAAGTTTTCAGTCTTCTCTGGTCAGTGAGCTGTCACAAGGCAATGAAAATCTGATGCTTTCCCTCCAACAGAATGTGCAAGAGTTAATGTCACTAAAAGACCATCTAGCAGTGCGGAAACTACTGACAAATGGGTCTCTGTGGGTTTTGTCTACCATAGAAAAGGGTTACTGGGTCCAGTTCAGAGCTCGACCCCCCCGGTTCAGAGGTGTGCTCGACACAGTAGTCGGCACAGAGCAGAGCCCAATGTTATCACAGGAAGTAAGATCCCTCTTGGACTCTATTGGGTTCTTCCCTTTGGTCTAGCTTTATTCCCTTGCACCTTCACAAAGTGCATGGATGCCGCTCTGACTGGTTAATTCTAGCGCGATCCAGGGAACTGGCAATTTAACATCGAGATGTTGTTCTTGCCTACATGACGAGTTTGGGGCTCAGGTTGAACCTCAAGAAAAGTATACTTTCTCCATTGCAGAGGACAACTTTATAGGGGTTATATGGGATTCTACTACAATGAGGGCATTTCTATCCCCAACATGCATAGGATCAATCCTATCAACATTGAGAAACATAAAGCTGGATCTAGGTATCCCTTCCAGTCTCTACTAGAGACTGTTGGGGCTTATGGCAGCAGTAGCCAACATCATACTGTTGTGCCTATTGGGTATGCGGCGATGCCTATGTGCTCTGAAAATTTGCAGGTGTCCGTGGTTTCTAGCCTCGGGTCACACTCTAGGGGCATCTCCTTATCGCAAGATGGTAATGACCGACACCTCCCTCATGGGCTGTGGAGTGGTCTTAGATAACTGTCCAGCTCATGGTCTATGGATCGGCCCTCATCTAGAGTGGCATATAAATTGCCTAGAAATGAGGGCCATATTTCTAGCACTGAAATTCCTTTTTACTCAATTGAGAGGTCACCATTTCTTAGTTGTGACAAACAGCACAGTGGTGGTCTCATATATCAACCACCAGGGAGCGTTACGTTCATGCCCCCTGTTCAGGCAGGCACAATTAATTCTTCTCTGGGCAGAGGGAAAGTTTTTGTCAGTGAGTGCAGTGTACATTCTGGGCAACGGTAAAGTCTTGCAGTGACCTTCGGGCCCGGACCTTTTGAACACAATATACCCTCAGTATGATGGAGTCGGTATTCTCATTCCCACAGCATGAAGCTGACACAATGATGAGTTCCCTTTGAAAGGGAATGCCTGGCTTATGCATGTAACACTGTTCCCTGAGAAGTGAATGAGACATTGAATAGCTTTGCATAGCTTTGTCACAGGCAAGCCTGTGAATCTTCACTCCAGATAGTAGAGGCTGACGGCGTGGTTCACAGCTGCTGTCTTATAATCACGGGACACACTTAATTGAAACATCACCTGACCAGGTCCATAAATAGCTTCAGATACCAGTCATGCACAAGGGCGCTTCCCACAGTGTGAATCTCACGCAATGTCTCATTCCCTTCTCAGGGAACAGGTAACCCAGATTAAATGTGTAACCCAGACATTTTTGTTCCAAGGAGCTAGGACCATCGTGAGCCAAGATATTGAGGTTTCTGTAAACTGTATAACCAAATTTTTTTTATGTGCCATGACACAATGATGACTGTCATAATTAAACCACGTAAAATATGCAAACATATGCAAACCAAAAATAAAAATATTGTTAACATCCAAAACTATATTTGACATCACCAATTTGACATCACATATAAAGTGGTTCAATCTTTTTAAAAAAATCTAATTGTTGTTAATTACCTACCAGACTTGACCAGAATTTACAAGTGAAGGATTTAGAAAAGTACAGGATTCAGCAGTGAAAGAATCAGCAGATCATGAATCTGCAGTGCAGCATTAAGTACAATAAGATAAAGCAGTAGCTAGTGTAGGTGTAGCATTTAAAAGTGCAGTATTTGACAGTATAGGGATAATTAGTTCAGGATTCAGCAATGTACAATTCAGTAGTGCAGAATTCACTAGTGTATGAATCAGTAAAGCATGCTTTCCTGGTGTATTATTTATTACTATTGTTTTTAATCTGAAATGTAGCTCAGAGCCATAGATTACATGATGTAGCATTCAACAATGCAAGACTCGCCCAGCAGTGTACAATTCATCAGTATAGAACTTAACAGGTTGGAACCAGCATCTTTATGAGGTTGCCCAGTTGAATTTGTCTATCCATTCTGAATTTTATTTACCTTTATGTTTTTTGCATAGCAAAAAAAAATCTATTGTTCATGCAGTTTGTTTAAGAGTGTCTATGTGCTCAGGCTGGTAGGTAGTTTGCTGATTAGGCTGACTGTGTTTGTGTGTGTGTGTGTGTGTGTTTGGGGGGTTGTGCCTTTGGAGATGGGTTGATATAAAAGTAAAGGTAAATATATACATATGGGTGATACTAGATAGAGATACTATTAGAAGATACTAGATACTGTTAGAAAAAAAAAAACAGTTGAAAGAGTTTTGGTATTGACTGGTCTGTAATGAGTCTATTATGGATTACAGAAGTAACAATGAGACAAAAAAGAAGAAAGATTTAATATTGAGGAAAGTTCACTAATGTACAGAATAAGCGAATAGGTATAGTTCCATCACTATATTAATCCAAGTGGGACACCTGTTTACTGAACAAAAGTACAGAGGAGAAGAAAGAATAACACGTCATTTCCTGTGTCTGGTGTCTGGATTATATCCTGATTAGATTTTTAACTGAATAAATTTATATTTTTAAGAAGATGTGTCTCTGATTAGCCCAAGTGAACTCTGGTTGCTGTATTGGACATAATATACAAATAAACCTTTAATCTTGGTTGTTTTATCTTATTTTCAGGTTTTGTTTTTTTTTTCTAAGTCTGTTGCTCTTGAGTGGTGCAACAGAAAAGTGTTTGCCCTTTTCTGGGCAAATCTCTGGCAATCTTGTCCGGTGATCGCAAGATGGAATCCTGATGATGCCATAGCCATCTGCAGCTGGGAGCCAAGGAAGCAATATTGGCCATGCCCTCAGGGTAGTAGGGGTGGCATATGCCACTTTTCCACAACAGGAACTTTACCTAGGAACAAGGGACTTTTGGAGATACTCCGTGTGTTTCCACCACAGGGACCAGGGTCTAAATTAAGTTCCGGGTAAAATATTTAGCCCAAGCAAAGTCCCTACTTGAGAGGTGGTAGTTTTTCAAAAGCCAGGAACTTTGGGAGGTGGGACTTGGGTGCTAAACATGCTGATTGGTTAAGTGCATGCATTTTTTCAACCACCACTTTTAAAAGTCTGTTGTGGTGCATACAGTAGCAGTTGTTTATTGCGATTAGAATCAACACAGTGGAGTTTGTTAAAAAATGAGGTTCAGGATTTATTAAGTATTTATGAGGATGAAATACAGTGGGAACTGGAAATTCATTCATTGCGACACGCAATGAAAATGTATACTTAAAAATATCAAGTCGGTTAAGCTAACCGGGCATTTTTCACACAGGAAAACAGTGCAGAGAGAAGCTCGTGCACGCGCATTCATCTAAGTCATCTCAGCAATAGTTGATAAACTCTGTTTGCTTACTTTAAGTCTAGCATTACGAGCATTCTGAATTCGTTTAACTACCACTGCTCATCTCTTTTCCAGCGTTTTCTCAATCACCTCTTTAGTAAAGCAATACATCATGATCAACAGTAGCACAGCTTGAATCGCCTCCATGCTTGTTGTTGTGCAGTGTCATAATCACATTTCAGAAAATAGACTGAACGTTTTTAAAACATAAACCATTATCCAATGATTAAAAAAATGAATTTACTTCAGTACCTAGAAATCAAACCCAAGTTGCAGCGGTGAAAGCGCAGAATCCTTACCACCAGTTTAATTGCAGTGAGCTCTTTTGTTACTGCTCAAAGGTTTGTGTTCCAATCAGAGCCTGCTACGTGTTTTTATGAGCTGAGCAATCATTTTACATTATTACATCATTAAAAATCAGTTTACTTTGTGTCAATACTCAGTTTGATTGTAGCATACTTCGAGGCTTCATATCCTCACCAAGGGCTTGTCACGCATAGTCATAAGTCACCAAACTGATTTGCCTCATCTTCACAGTAATTTAAACTGTGATGGAACTGCAGACAACAAAGGTCTGGAGGAACCAAATGGTCCCTTGAAAAAAGTTCCTGGGATTAATTGTTCTGGGGTTTTTTGTTGGAAAAGTGGCTATACTCTTTCTCCCCTATCAAATACAGTGACAATGTCCAATTATGGGCTTCTCTTAGCTCATGTATGCGGAATAGGGTGGATAGCACTTTCCTCCAATTGATACAGAGGGATGGCTATACATTTCTTGGAGGAAGTATCTGATGGCCTTCACTCTCCCAGACTGGTGGCTATTGTATGTTAGGGGAGACCTAAGTGGGCTATGGATGGCTGTGGCATTGTTGGGATTGGAGCTTGTGATTGCTGTATGATAGGGAAACAACTTTTCTGTTGCACCACTTGGGAGCCCATCCAAGTCAGAGCAAGCTTCTAGGATGAGGATTAAGTTTTGCAGTCATGGCATTTCTAGCTACTTTTAAATGAAATAAAGGGACATGACCTAAAAACAGTATTAAAAAATGTTCTCTTATTATAACAAGCATGCCAAGTGAGAAGATTGCAATAATCCATTTGTTTTCTTGTGATTTGTTTTTGTGTGAAAACCTTTGAGCATACTTTCATAATGCCAAAGTATTCAAGCATTTTGAAAATCCTCAAAATAACATTACAAAAGAATCAACTTCACCAACAGGCCAAACTTTGTAATTGCTTTTCTCACCCTTTAAAGAAGCATCTGACATTTCAGAACAATGCAATAGATTAGTAACTGTGTCTGAATGATGAATGAGGTCAAATTCACCTTGGGAATGAAGGTTATTGTAGCAGAATCCTGTCTTTCATTAACAGGAAGGCTACAAAATCCCCTCACCCTCACTACTTATATTATTGGCATGGACCTTCTTCCATGAGTCTCACTGTCTTAGAAGCCCTAATCCTTTCACAACAGAGCTAAATCACGTTTAGCGGTTACTGCTAAACTCAAATGGCTTTGTTTAAAACTCCCAGAAGAGAGATTAATAAAATGAGGTTGCCTGGAAGCATTATGGTCAAGCATTTAAATGGATATGAGACCTACTGTAGAGGCATATTGCAGTGATGCCATTAATTTGTTAGAGTTTATATTACTGAAATTAAATGTGTATTATTGTTTATTGCTTAAAGATAAATTAATTGTAAGGGAACAATTCACAGATGAATTAATTAATAATTAATACAGAAGCAACATATAAATATGATGAGTAAGTGGGAGCAAAGAGAATGAAGGGGCTCTGGCCATTTTACCAAATATTGGATTCATACTTAGTTCATCTCATGAAAACTCAAAAACGTATACCAAAGAAACAAGACAACATTAATCTCTCACTTAATTGTTCATTAATTATGCAATAAAGCACAGCTGCACTGACAGCAATTCCCAGTTACTAATGTCATGCATGGGAGAAGCTCACTCTGTCTTCCAGCCTTTTCTCCTTGATTCATTCTGTTTGAGCTATTCGACCTTCAAAAACACCTGACTGATGTAGGTGAAATGCACAGTTTATGCTGCTAACTTTAATTCAACACAAATATTTGCTATAGGGGTAGTGTTAGAGTTATAAATAATTTTCAGCCAAGGACCAATAAATTTTTTCATCTCCTTGATTTCAACTTAACTCATTCATTCACATTTAGTAAGCACTTTATCATGGTCATGGTGGATCTGGAATCTATCCCAGTAACACTGGGCACTAGGCATGGATACACCTCTGAAGGGACACACACACACAAACACACACACACACACACACACACACACACACCTCCCCATAGGAGCTATTTAGACTTGCCAATCTACTTATGGCCATTTATTGGACAGTGGATGGAAACCTGGAAGAAATCTATGCAGGGAGAACATGCAGAACTCCAAATAGACAGAAGCCTGATCTCAGGATCAAAACTTGGACCTTGGAGCCATGTGGAGACAATGCTACCAACTCCACCACTGTGCTGCCCTTTAACTGAACTTCATACATATATTTACAACCTTTGAAATGTGGTTGTCAAACCAGTTTTATGGTCAATTGAATGCATAAATGTGTGGTAGAAATTATTATCTTTAATGTGATTTTTAATTTCTGCTACAGATTATGCATTACTAATTTATTAGCAAAGACTCAAGATCACTTTAGCATAGTTTATTAGTGTTGATTATGGAGGACAGAAAATGACTTAAGTATAAATACATGCCAAAATAAATAAATGAATAAATAAATAAAGCAGCCCTAAAGCATGATGATGTCAGCACCATGTTTCACCATTGTTATGATGTTCTTTTGTTGATGTGCGTTTTTGTGCCAAACAATCCTTTTTGAATTATGGAATATTATACATTTTGCAGTTGGTTTCATCAGACCATAACACATTTTACCACATGGTATGGAGTGATTTAGCTGGGCTTGGATGTTTTTTGTGAGAAAGGGCTTCCGTCTAGCCACACTACCCCATAGCCCAGACAAGTGAAGAATACGAGAGATTGTTGTCATATGAAGAGAATAATCAGTACTTGTCAGATATTCTTGCAGCTCCCCTCTGTAAGTTTTTGTCTTGTCCTTTTGTAAATTTTGGAGGAATGTCCTGTTCTTGGTAATGTCATTGTGGTGCTCCATTTTCTCCACTTGTTGATGATGGCCTTCACAATGTTGCATGGTACATTTAATATATTAATCTCATGATTGTTTCCTTTTCACAGTGAAACCCTGTACAGGCTTTGTCAACTCTTTGTAGACCATGGCTTCAGCAGTCAGATGCAACAAGAAGATGCCAAGAAAATCCTACTGAAACAGCTGGTCTTTATTTGGGATTAATCAAAATAATTTAATTGATGACAGCTGTATGATAATTACTTTTGAACATAAGAATGAATGTTATTGGATCATTTTGAACACAGCCATATCCCCAATTATAAAAAGGTGTGCACACTTCTGAAAAAAAAAGGTTATGTAACTTTTTTCCCTATTTAACTTGGATTATTTTTTTTTTTCAACACAAAACTTGCCATTTTAACAGTGGTTTGTAGACTTTTTATATACCGTATATTTGCTGCAAAGGACTCACATCTCTGGTTAAGATGCTGGACTGCTGATTGGCAGAGGTGGGTAGTAACATAAAATACATTGTTACGTTACCAGGTGGGAGGCAAACGCGGGCCGAGCAGTGACAGAAAGGCGAGGGAAGCGTGGAGCGCAAAGCACACAGCGTGGAGCGCAAAGCACTTGCCGTGGCTAAGGGGCCCGATGTCATCAGTTTGAGGAGGGAGACATGGAATGAGGGGGCAATGCGGCTGTGTTTGGGGAGGTCTAGGCAGTAAGTGACCTCGTTTACCCGTTTCAGGATCCGGAAAGGCCCGGCATACTTAGGTCCTAGTTTGCTGCCCGAGAGAGGTGCCTTGAGGTTCCTCGTTGAAAGCCACAACCTGTTCCCAGGCTGATAATCGGGGTGAGTCCCACGGCACCTGTCGGCCAGGAGCTCCCGGTTCCTCACATCATAATTACGCTCCGCCGGAGACAGTTTTCATGAGAAGAAGGTCACGGGGTGCAGCTTGGGTCTGTCCCCAAACTTCTGAGACAGGATGGCCCCCACTCCCATCTCAGACGCGTCGACCTCCACGACGAACGGTCTGGAGGGGTCCAGGTGTCGGAGGATGGGAGCAGTGGTAAACGCCTGCTTAAGCCTCTCCAGGGCCCCCTGGGCGTGAGAGGTCCAGGCGAGGCGCCGAGGTTTCCCCTTTAGGAGGGACGTAAGGGGTTGTGCGATCTTGCTAAAATCTCGGATGAACCGCCGATAAAAGTTCGCAAAGCCCAGGAAGTGTTGCAGCTCCTTGATGGTTCAGGGCATGGGCCACTCCACCACCGCCCTCACCTTGCTTTGGTCCATGGCAACGCCCTCCGGACTGATGACATACCCCAAAAACTTGATGGTGCGTTGGTGAAATTCACACCTCTTGGCCTTCACATACAGCTGGTGTTCCATCAAGTGGAACAGCACCTCTTGGACCTGCTTGATGTGTTCCTTCAGGGACATTGAGTAGATCAGTATGTCATCAATGTACGCGACGATGCAGTGCCCCAATAGATCCCTCAGGACGTCACTGATCAGATTTTGGAACACTGAGGGAGCGTTAGCGAGTCCATACGACATGACCAAATATTCATAGTGCCCGGAAGTGATGCTAAAGGCCGTTTTCCACTTGTCGCGCTCCCTGATGCGGATCAGATTGTACGCGCTGCGTAAGTCCAGTTTCGTGAAGAAGGACACGGACCTCAGCTGTTCAAGGGCTGCGGGCACTAGTGGCAGGGTCACCTGGTCACCTGGTTGAGACCCCTATAGTCGATGCACGGTCGCAGACCCCCTCCCCTCTTCTCCACGAAGAAGAACCCAGCGGACGCGGGTGATGTGGACGGCCGAATGTACCCCTGTTGGAGTGCCTCTTGAATGTATGCGTTCTTGGCCTGCTGTTCTGCTTGGGAGAGTGAGTACACTCGACCCCATGGCGGGCTGGCTCCGGGGAGGAGGTCTTTGGCGCAATCATAGGCCCTGTGAGGAGGAAGGCCACTTGCTCGTTCCTTACTGAATACCTCACGGAGGTCGTGATACTCTGATGGCACGGTGACAGGGACAGGGGACAGGGGCTCTCCACTGTGGTGGCAGCTCCTGGAGCCATGGGGCCCATCAGACAGTGACGTAGGCAGTAAGGGGACCACCTGGTTACCTGTTTAGCCGCCCATGATATCTGTGGGTCGTGGCGCTCGAGCCACGGTAAGCCGAGAATGATGGGCTGATGAGTAGATACCGTGACATACAGGACGATGGTTTCATAATGGAGGGCACTGGCTTGCATGGCGATTGGGGCCGTACAATGTGAGATGACCCTGCTTCCTACTGGGGACCCATCGATGGAGTGCACCTCTCATGGCTGCAGCAGGGCTTGGATGGGGAGGCCAAGGGTTCGTGCTGTCTGCTCATCTATGAAGTTCTCAGCTGCCCCTGAGTCGATGAGCGCTGAAAACACAAAGGATTTCTCTGAACATTCGAGCAGTACGGGTAACACAAATGAACCTGCTTTGAGTAATGGGAACGCACTCACCCGGAGATGACGGGGTTCATTGGTTGTGCCCTCCTCGGTCGATCGTGGCCTTCTGCAGTCACTGGCGAACGACATGGGTGCTCTCCCTGCAGTAGAAGCACCATTCCTCTCTGCGTCGTCTCTCCCTCTCCTCCTCGTGGATCCGGGCCCGGCCAAGCTGCATGGGTTCCGCTGGAAGTAGCGGCTCGGTGGGTATGGGATTCCATGGTGCGGGGCATTTAGTGCGGCGAAGGCGGTCCAGCCGTACTGCCAGGTCGATGAGCTTGTTGAGGGTCAGCTGTTCACCCCGGCATACTAACTCTCGAACCAGCTCGGGGTTGAGGCCCCGACGGAAAGCAGTCTTTAGTGCCAGCTCATTCCACCCACTCCTTGCAGCAATAGTACGGAACTCCAGGTCGTAATCCACCACGTCGCGGGGGCCCTGCACGATCGTAAGGAGCTCCTGACTGGTCTCCCAGCCATCTGGGGAATGATCGAATGCGCGTTGGAAGCGGGCAAAGAACTCCGTTAGCGAGGGTCTGACCATGCCTCCTCGCGCCCACTCTGCCATGGCCCACTCCAGGGCGCGTCCGGTGAGTAGCTCTATGAAGTGTGCCAACCAGCGCACCTCTGGCATCTCCGGATTGTTCTCAGAAAACAAAGTGCACAAAGTATGAAACAAAGTATGAAACCCCTGCATCGTCCGGGCTCACCGGCATAGCGCACTGGTGTCGGCAGGGGCGGGTAGTGCACTACCGGCGGGGCTGGTGCGAGTGCCACGTGCGCAGCTCGAGCAGACGCGCGGGGAGACGTGGGAGGAAAGACAGCAGCAGTGGGGGGGTCACGGTTTGCCCCTCGGTGACGCGGAGACGCTCCAGTTGTTCGGTGAGGCGTACTATCTGCTCGCGCTGTGCGCTCATCACATGACTTTGTTTCTGACCAGCGCGTGCCCAATAAGGGTCGTCTGCTGCCTCCATGATAGGCGAAGTAAACTGTTACGTTACCAGGTGGGAGGCAAGCGCAGGCCGAGCAGTGACAGAAAGGCGAGGGAAGCGTGAAGCGCAAAGCACACAGTCCAAAGCAATAGAAAGAATCCAAGACGAGAGCCGGGAATCGTAAGTCGTAAAATAGGCTAAAGTCCTTAAACCATGAAAGTCCGAAGCGTAGTAGGAAGCTTGGTAAGTTACTAGCGTTTGGGGAAAACTGAGCGTTACTTCGCGCTGCGCTGTCGTTAACAAGGTCTTAAATAACCTTGGGTGGCGCACAGGTGTTGGCACTCAGTACTTGAGCGCGGGCATGGCTGGGATATGTAGTCCATGCCGGCTCGGTGGCTGCGAGTTCGCCGTGGTGTAACATACATGCAGGAATAAATAAATATAAAAATAAATGGAAAAATAAATAAAAGATTAAATAAATAAAAGTTGAAAATAATAAATACAAAATAAATTTAGGATTAAATTTAAATAAAAATGATTTATATTTGTTTTTGCAAGTCGTTTATTCATTCATTTATTTTCCTATTATAACATTTATTTATTTATCTATTTATTTATTTATTTTTAATTTATGCAGCTTTGGTCCTCCATAGTGACTTGCAGTTCTCTATGTAGTCTATGATTCAGGATTTTCCCTTCATTTTAATCAATCTGAAGTAGCTAGTAATTTGCTACTTGAGTGGTCTTCTCATTGGATACTTTATTACTCTTACTCAAGTAATTATTAACATCACTTTTACTGTTACTTGAGTAAAGCTTTTGACTAATCTACCCACCTCTGCTGATCGGAAGGTTGTGAGATCAAATCCCAGTACTGCCTAGCTGCTACTGTTGGGCCCTTGATCAAGACCCTTATCCCTCAATTGCTTAATTGTAAGTAATTAAGTAAGTAAGGAAAATGTAAGTTGCACTGGATAAGGGTGTCTGCTAAATGCCATAAATGTACATTTCTCTCTCTCTCTCTTTTTTTTTTAAATAGTGCAAAACCTTTAGTAATCTTTTTTAGGCCTTCTTTTTTTTTTTATACCCAATTATTTGAGAGAGGACTTCATATATATTCCTAACCCATCCTCTCCTTGCCATGACAAACCTAGTATATGTTGGTCAAATCCCTCACTCCTATTTCAGTGTGTTTATACAGATGTGGCCTTAAAAATGCGTGTTTTTTCATGCAGGATCAGGAAGCCTATCACGCAGGATGCCGCAAGGCCAGGTTCTTAGAATTAAATACATTTGTTACACTTCCCAGAATATCCACCAGGTGGCACTTGGACTCAAGTGCAGGTCCGCCTGCTCAAAGCAGGGCTTGAATCAACGTCGACTGGTATGGGAGTTGGACGTGCTAAAGAGAACTCTATAGTGTACAGCATATCGTAGGTCGCTAGTGCGTTTCTTGAGGCCAGGGATATGATGTACCATCTAGCCTCTGTTAATGTTCAATGAAATTATGAAATTACTGTCACTATAACATTAACACTATAATTAGCTCTTATGATACATTGCTTGTGATGTTCCTCATTTGTATGTCCTTTTTTAATCGGATGCTAGGGGAAAAATATGTTACTGTATTGTTTGAATTTCATATAGGGTCTTATTGAGCAACTGATAATTTCTTACTGACCTATTTTCACTGACCCACCAGTTACAACTGTGACAAAGACAAAAAAAGTTTTTTGAAAGGTTAGTGAAAGTATCACTAACTTTTCAGAAACCATTTTAAAAAAGTACTGCAGTTTGCTTCATTGGACAATCCAGGGAGTAAAATGCATATTCTCACTTATTGTAGCTTGAATAGCTTATGAGTAGCTTTGGATTCACATGCAAATTTAATGGGTGATTAATGGGTTCACTTGCAGAAATTGTCATTCGACATGTATTGTGAGCCTCCAGGTCAAAGATCTTCGTCAGCAGTTTCTTTTGCCCAACATTTCATCCCTTTCACTCTTCAGTAATGTCACCTTCTGTCTGAGACTGCCAGAAAACCCAAACACTTCTTCAAATTCACAACATCACGTTTGCCAGTCTCTCCTCCCAGGAGTGATTGTACCTGATCTGTGTTTAAATGTGTCCCTGGAGAAAGAGAAAAAACTATACCTATATTCAGCAGGACCAGATTGGAGACCATGGCCAGAATGCTGTGCTGTGCTTTTGTTTAAGAATCTAATCCCACATAGAAATTTAAAAATGTAATAAAAATAATTGTTGAATATATTTTTGTAAGCACTATTAATTCTTTCCTCTTGTATCGCTTTGATGCTTTAAAGGGCCTGGTCTGCTGTGGTTAGCAAAAAATGTAACTAAATCCTTGACATACATTTGTTGCATTGATTAAGCTGCTGGCTCAGCTTTCTATAACTGTGATAATGCCGTTTTTCTACAATTAATATATGTTATTCTCAAAATGCTACTTTATTCTCATAATGCTATGACTTTATTCTCAAAACATTATGAATTTATTCTCATAATGCTAGGACTTTATTCTCAAAATAGTATGACGTTCATCTCATGCTACGACTTTTCAACAAACGGAAAAATGGGGGGGGGGGGTGAACTACAATCCCTTGAACCATTGCAAATGACAGTCAAATTAAAATCTATGCAGAAATATAAAACTATGGGCTGCTTTTTACTATTCAGTACACATCATCCATTTATTTGTTTATTTTAATTAAAACCTTAGTTCTATATTGAAATAAATTAATATAGGCTACTGGCACCATTATATTTTTTTGTCTATGAAACAGTGATGTTTCGTTATGTTGTATTAAGTATAACAATGCATTGCAATTTAAACATGTGATATAAAATAATGCTTGAATGTACTAATTCTTTCATTCTATGGCTTTGCTGCTTTAAAATCACCCAGACTGCTGTGGTTTTATTCTTCAGTTTGATATCACACAGGAGGGGATGGGAGGGAAGTCATTTACCCCTGAGAGGTGATAGGGGGGTAGAGATCCACATGTTAATAAGCAACTGGCAAAAAAGTAGCAGGATTCATCCTCTTCAAAAACAAAGAATTTCTTTGTTGCTGAGCCCAATCCTACTGAAGCCCTAAGCGGCTGCATTATTAATATTTTTCAGTGTTTTCTCGTGATCTCTACTTAATTTTCTCGTGATCTCAACATAACGAAAAGCTGTTCCCTTTCAAAGGGAACTTCGACGTTGCATTTAGCATAACAGTATGGGAACGCCTTGTGCGCATGACCGGTATCTGAAGCTTGTGTAAAATTATGCCTCTACTTATAGGCCTGCCATGATCAGGTGACGTGGCAATTAAGCGTGTCGCATGATATATATTTGGCACCTGGGAACCATGCCGCCAGCCTTATTATCTTCAGCGAGACTGCATGTCGGTTGTTTGTGTGACAAAAACGCTTAATTTCTACTCGATATTTTCTCAAAATCTCTGAATTTTTCCATCCTTCTTTAGAAGAAAAGAGAGGTAAGTAATGAGCGAGAAAGAATTCAAGAAGTGTGTTACGGCTTGCTCCCGTTTCATCATGGGGAAAAGTGCACACTTTCTGGGTGAAGTGTTACCGGTGTAGTATGCGATGGCAGCCTCGAGAGGCTGTGCATGGTAACGCCTACATTTAGCAGCTCGGCTCGCAACTAGCGCTCTTCAAGAAAAAAAACGAAAGAAGCCGAAGCGAGTCGGGTTTCAGAGCCTCGCGGATCTGGACCGGCCGCTGCCGAAGCAGCCAGCCGTCTCAGGTTCGGGGGATCTCTTATAGATCCAGAAGAGGAGCAGGAGACGAGCGCTGCTCTATCTCTTGCTCTGTCTTTCGGGTTCGGCTCTCCGCTGGATTTGGAGCTCGCATCGCGACTCCTCCTTCCACTATGGAAAGCCAAAAGGTAATATTTCCTCTCTGACTCTGAGGAGTTAGAAGGACGTGTTAAAAACCGAGAGCAGCATATAAAGAGCTGCTTGAAGTGATTACCCAGTGAAAGTAAATCCTTCACACTGCAGAAACTCCCCTGTCTTCCAGAAGTGCATGACAAAATCTCAGGCTTCTAGGGGAATACCACGCATAAGCCATATTCATAACCCCACGATGTTGGATTATCCGGCCATTGTGGGAATGAACGGCATGGCTATTTAGCTATGCTCAAGGTGGAGAAGGCGCTTGCGAGCTACCTCTCTCCACTGACGGCAGGAAATTACAGGGGCCGGCTTGCATCCAAGCCATGTAAGGCCATCGTGGCATTGGTGGGCAAGCCTATGCAGTAGTAGTGTTGCTTGTGGGTCACTGCAGACAATGACAGGGTTGCAGGCCTACCAAGCAGACCTGCTGAGTGAGCTCGACATATGGCGGCATTCAAAAAAGCCAGTTCCTTCCCTGTTGTCTCGAGCTCACCCGGGCATCCACGAGTGGAGCCTGGGCCAGCACTAGTGTGAGGGAGACCCAGAAGGCGAGTATGGCAGCCTGCCAACCCGTGCAGACAGCCAGGGGATCTGAGAATGGTCATAAAGGCCAAGCAGGCAAAGAAGAGCGGTCCTGAGGGGCCATGGAGGGATGTATCTGGGGACATGAGGTTGTTAGGCCAGGTAGCCCCCAGTGCTACTGTAGGGCCTCCCCTAGCCAAGGTGGTCCCCAAGTTTTCAGTGTTCTCTGGTCAGCGAACCACGCCGCCAGCCTCTATTATCTGAAGAGAAGATGCAATTCACAGGCCTGCCCTGGTATGACAAAGCAACGCAACGTCTCGTTCACTTCTCAGGTGGCTGGCCAAAACTGTGGCCACGTAAACCCTGATTGTAGAAGGAGCCAACCCCGCTGAGAAACGTTTTTGAACTCCAGGACTGTAGCTATTGCGCAGTTGACTGAGTCTAGCTGATGTTCCTCACACCACAAGACAAAAAGCCGACACTTGAGCGCATACAGTTTCCTTGTGGATGGTGCTCTAGTGTTTAACATGGTCTCTACAACCTCAGTTGTGAGACCAGAATCTATGAGCTGGTGCCCCTCAGGGGCCAGACCCACAGTTTCCATAGTTCTGGCGAGGGTGATAAATCAGCCCTCTGGCTTGAGACAGTAGATCCCTGCGGATGGGAATTGCCCAAGGAGTACTGTCGAGCAGGGAAATTATCTCCGAGAACCATATTCGAGCCGGCCAATAAGGTGCTACTAGCAGCAGATGTAGACGGTCTTGGCGAACTCTCGCTAGAACTTGTGGGAGCAGAGCGATCGGGGGGAAAAGCATATAGACGTGACCTCGGCCACGTGTGCACCATGGCGTCCAGCCCCAATGGTGTCGGAGTGAGGGGAACCACAGCGGGCAGTGTGTTGTCTCCTCGGAGGTGAACACATCCACTTCCGCTTGTCCGAACCTCCGCCATATGGACTTCACCACTTGTGGATGGAGCCTCCAACCCCCAGGCCTCAGCCCCTGCCTCAACAGGATGTCTGTCCCTACATTCCAGCTGCCCGGAATGTACATTGCACTCACTCACAAGAACTTTCCCTCTGCCCAGAGAAGAATTAGTTGCGCCTGCCTGAACAGGGGGTGTGAAAGTAACCCTACCTGGTGGTTGATACATGAGACCACCGCTGTGTTGTCTGACACAAATAGCACATGCTAACCTCTCAACTGAGGAAGAAAGAATTTCAGTGCTAGGAATACAGCCCGCATCTCTAGGCGATTTATATGCCACTCCAGATGAGGGCTGCTTAAATACCGTGAGCTGGACAGCTATCTAAGACTGCACCCCAGCCCGTGAGGGACGCATCTGTCATTACCGTCTTGCAATATGGAGACTCCCCTAGAGTGTGACCCAAGGCTAGAAACTGCAGACACCTCCAAATACTCAGAGCACGTAGGCATTGCCGCGTGACACTGATTACTCTCAGAGGTTTCATCCTTGGATGAAACCCCCGACTTTTCAGCCACACTGAAATGGTCCCATGTGCAATAGGCCCAACGGTATGACGTTGGCTGCTGCTGCCATAAGGCCCAACAGTCTCTCGTGGAGACTGGCGGGGATGCCCAGACCTAGCTTTATCTTGCTCAATGTTGATAGGATCGATCCTATGCATGTTGGGGATAGAAATGCCCTCATCATAGTAGAATCCCGTATAACCCCTAGAAAAGTTGTCCTCTGCACTGGAAAAAGCATACTTTTCTTGAGGTTCAACCTGAGCTCCAAGCTCCTCATGTGGGCGAGAACAACAACTCGATGTTGAACTGCCTGTTCCCTGGATTATGCTAGAATTAACCAGTCATTCATGTAGTTTAGTACACGGATGCCCTGGAGTCGCAAAGGAGCCAGAGCAGCATCCATGCACTTTGCGAAGGTGCGAAGGGATATAGCTAGCCCGAAGGGGAGAACCCGAAATTGGTATGCATTGTCTCCAAACGCAAACCTCAGGAACTTCCTGTGACTGGGCGATATTCCTATGTGGAAATATGCACCTTTTAGATCTATCGTCACAAACCAGTCCTCAAACTGAATCTGTGGCACGATAAGTTTGAGCGTCAGCATTTTGAACCTGTATGTCCGAAGAGTATGGTTCAGATGATGCAGATCTAAAATTGGCCACATACTCCCATCTATTTTGTGGACCAGGAAATAACAGCTGTAAAAACCTCCCTCCCTTTGGGAACGGGGTACATGTTCTATGGCCCCTATGTCCAACAGGGAACTTAATTCCTGCGCTAACATTGGGCTCTGCTCTGTGCTGACAACTGTGGTGAGCACACCTCTGAACTGGGGGGGTCGAGCTCTGAACTGGACCCGGTAACCCTTTTCTATGGTAGACAGAACCCATGGAGACACATTTGGCAGTAGTTTCCACGCTGCCAAATGGTCTTTCAGTGATGTTAGCTTTTCCACATTCCGCTGGAGGGAAAGCATCAGATTTCCGTCACCCTGTGATAGCTCGCTAACCAGAGAAGGCTGAAAACATGGGATGGCCTTGGCCAGGGCAGGACCTACAGTAGCACTGGGGGCTATCTGCCCTAACATCCTCATGTCCAATGATACGTCCCTCCGTGGCCCATCAGGACTGTTCCTTCCTTGCCCGCTTTGCTTTTATGATCATTCTTAGATCAGGCCTCTTAGCAGGCTGTGGCCGTGGCCACCTGGTCCCCCTGACTCTCCGTGGGGGGAGGCGGGCCGCCACACTCGCCTTCTGTGCCTCCCTCGCACTAGTGCTGGCCTGGGCTCCACTCATGGATGCCTGGGTGAACTCGACACAATGGGGAAGGAACTGGCTGAACGCTGCCGTTTGCTGTTTTGCTTAGCGAAACCTGTCGGCGATGGCATTAACCACGCCGCCAAATGGGCCGGAAGGTTTAACAGGGACCTCCAGCCTTATCCTAAGAGACCTTATCTTTGTCCCCCATCCCTGAGAGGTTGAGCCATAGGTGCCTCTCTGCCACAACTAGGCTACCCATTGAACGGCCGATATGATGGGCCGTTTGTTTGGTCGCCCGGAGAGATAAATCTGTGGTGCGGCGCAGCTCTGCCACTGCCTCGGGCCCAATTCTCTCACCAGTATCGAGCTCACTCAGCAGGTCTGCTTGGTAGGCCTGCAACACTGCCATTGTATGCAGTGACCCACAAGCAAGACCCGCTGCTGCATAGGCTTTGCCCACCAACGCCGTGGTGGCCTTACATGGAAGGTACATTAGAAGGTAAAGCTGGCCTCCTTAAATTACCTGCCATTGACGGAGAGAGGTGGCTCGCAAGCGCCTCTTCCACCTTCGGCACTGCTAAATATCCGTGCTGCTCACTCCCCATGACGGCTGAGTAATCAGATGTCGTGGGGTTATGAACACGGCTAGTGTATGGTTTTCTCCAAAAGCGTGATATCTCATCATGCACTTCTGGGAAAAAAGGGGAGTTTTCTGCGGTGTGAGGGAGATTTATATTTATTTTCACTGGAAAGGAAGCGCTCATCCAGCCTGCTACAAGCCACTTCCTGTTCCCCGGGCCAGTCTATATTCAACTTTTGAACCTAGTGATCACCTCAAGCAGCTCTATATGCTTGAGAGTTGCTGTCGGTTTTTGGTACAATGGCACCCTCTACTGACTCCTCGGAGTCAGCGAGGGTGTTTTGGCTTTCCATAGGGGAAGGAGGAGTCGCGACACAAGCTCCAGAGTCAGGCGGAGAGCCGGACCCGGAAGAGATAGAGCAGCGCTCGTCTCCGGCTCCTCTTCCAAATCCATACGATAACCCCACGACCTTAGCCAGCTGGCTGCCTTGGCAGCGGCCGGCCCAGATCCGCCAGGCTCTGAAACCCAACTCCCTTCGGATGAGAAGAGAGCAAGCCAAAAGCGGAGCTGCCTAATTGTGAAATGTTCACAATGCTGACAAACAGACCCCTCGAAGGCTAATGTCGCATGCTCTACGCCCAAACACTTCACACAGAAAGCGTGTCCATCTCCTCTCGTGATGAAATGGGAGCAAAGCATAACACACTTTCTGAATTCTTTCTCACTCATTCTTTCTTTCTCTTTTCTGTTCTTTTTTTGAAAAGGGATAGAAAAGTTTAGAGATTTTGAGAAAATCAGAGTAGAAATGAAGCATCTTTGTCACACAAACAGACATGCAGTCTCGCTGAAGATAATAAGGCTGGTGGCGTGGTTCACAGGTGCCATATATATATTATGCGACGTGTTTAATTGCCACATCACCTGATCATGGCAGGCCTATAAGTAGAGGTATGATTTTACACAAGCTTCAGATACCGGTCATGCGCGCAAGGGCACTCCCATACTGTCCCAAACTGCAACGTCAAAGTTCCCTTTGAAAGGGAACAACTTTTGTTATGTTGAGATCATGAGAAAACGAGAAAGAAAAAATGAATAATGCATGGCCGCTTAGGGTTTCCATACAGTCCTGAAGTGAGATTCAACTAAATCCTCACCATCCATTTCCTGCATTTATTAAGCTGCTGGCTCGGCTTTCTATCATTGTGAAAAATATGCCATTTTTCTACCATAAATGTGTTATTCTCAAAATTATACTTGGTTTTCATAATGCTATGTCTTTATTCTAAATACATTAGAATAAACCATTCTAAACCTGAATCTCATAACATTACATTTTTATTTTTGAAATGTACCGGTCCGCCTGCTCAGAGTGGGGCTCGAACCAGCGTCGACATTTATGGGAGGTGGACGCACTCAAGAAAATTCTAAACTGTACAACCTATATCATATTGTAGGTTGCTAGAGTGTCTCTTGAGGCCAGGGGAGTGACTTACCAGCTAGCTTCCATTACTGTTCAATGAAATTATGAAGTTCCTGTCACTATAACATTAACAGTATAATAAAATATATAATAATAATATAATAAAATATATAATAAAATTATAATTAAACAGTGGTCAAATATCAGAGCCTTAGCTTTTAAATAACATATTGTCAGTCAAGATGTGGTAATTCATTTAACTGTTCAACGTTACTGTTAACTGTTACTAAATCAGTTTGCTCCCTCAAAGAATGTGACATGACTGCCACCAAACGGTCTTGTCTCGCCATCGCTGACTGAATGAGTGACATAGTGCAGCATACGTGATGTACTGTATCACTTTCTCTTTCTTGCGTATTTTTCATGGCCACATCTGTAAGACTGCTCTTGTTCTCCAAAACAAAGACTTGCAAATATTGACCTTTAATTGTATGTGAAAGGTTTCTACAAGTAATTTATAAAACATCTAAATATGTTGCCATATCTGTCGTGACCACTGGCCTGTTTGTTAAATGTAAACCATCCAAAAAAAGAAAAGAAAAAAAAGATATTGCACTTAGAGAATGCCCCAGATATCCTGATATGGCAAAAATCTGATTAACAAGTTAGCAATAGTAATTCCTGTGGCGACAGGCCAGCGGCCAGTGCACAGGAAACAAAGATCGCTCCTCCCGCAACTGCCGCTGTGGCGTGTAAGAGACAGCTCCGCCGCAGCGCCACCAAATGTTTCGGACTGCCAGGGAGCACGTGGCGGCGAGGCGGGGCCGCTGACACACCCACAGCTCGTGAATGGTGCACCACGCGGAAGAATTCCACCATCCAGCAAGCGAAGGGAGAGTATAAAAGGGCGATATTCCCCTCGCAGAAGAGAGAGAAGTATCTCCGACCATGTGCGCGAACCGCTGGCGTGTTTTATGTGATTTTACCGACGCGTGCATGTCTGCTAATCGCTGTTGTGTGTTTGTTTCTGGTTTCAGGCGAGTCCGACACGAGTGACGGCTCCGCCCCCCCGGTCGCACGTCAGCCCACACGCACCCGCACTCCCCTAACCGATAGACTTAAATAAAGATCACTCTACACAGAACACTGAAACGGCCTCCTGTGTGTCTGTGCTCCGCCCACCGCTGGCTAAATTCCCTACATTCCACACTACAAATGGATGGCTCTCAGTAGCCGACTTCAACTCATAATTCACTCAACATTTAAAAAGAAAAGAAAAAAATTTAATCTATCCTGGAAAAAGTTTTCTGTATGTAATGTCATTGGACTATTTGTAATACCCTTTCTATCACTGTCATGTCTGTCACGGATTTCTGTTCGCTCTGGCACTCAACTGCCCAAAACGCAACAGTGTGCGCTTCCAGGTTTTTCAGTGACATTGACCTTGTTTACTTTCTACATGTGTGTTTTGTTTTGGTTTGTCTTGTCTCCACCCCTGTTACATTATTGGATGTCTCCCTCACGTGTCATAATTTTTTACTGTTGTTTATGTTTTACCTTTGATTTCGTTAAGTATTTAAAACCCTCGTGTATCTTTGTTTGGCACGAAGTATTGTGAGTGTCTGTACTGTACTAACCCTTTGAGCCTCATTTCTTTGTTTTATGGTTTTTGCTCTTGTTTACAACCTCGCGGTTCATGATTCTTGTCCTAGCCCAGTTTATGCCCGTTTGCCGATCGACTTACTCCTCGCTTGTTTTTGACCATGGTTTTGCTTTACAATTTGGATTTGTCTGCCCGTCTCTACAATAAAGCTCTTAACTGCACTTGCATCCATCTCATATTCTCATTACATGACAGAATGCTTCGCCTACAACAAGGATGCAGCAGGAAACCGGTGGAGACGTCACGCTACGGTAATAAAAAAAACACCATGCCAAGATTCAACTCAATCAAGTTTTCTCTATGGACTGCCATAGATCTCCCAGATCCTTATGACGGATTTTTTGGCTACCCTGAGTATTTCCTGTTCGATTGCCAGTTATATATTTCGAGCCTGATAAAACCCCAAGCCTGACAAGAGGCAGTGGCTAGGATTCATTTTGTCCCGGTTCTTCGGCCAAGCCTGCCAGTGGGCGGAGCGTCTGGGCAGTACAGGATCCAGTGGACTTAATGTAACTCAGTGTGTGGGACTATAAAGGAGTTTAAGAATCCAGAGTACACCCCAACCTGGATGATCTTTTGCAGGGGACCAGTATGATGAGCGAGCCTGTTCTGCCATTCACCACCTATTATGAGCAGGCCAAGAGGGCAGCCTCCACAGCCCAGCTCCAGCCCCAGGCTGACAGGGCGGCCTCCACAGCCCAGCTCCAGCCCCAGGCTCATTTAGATTAATATTTGCACAAGTTGTCTATTTTCCATGAGCCATCCAAATTAAAGCAGTTTATACAGTAACTGAGAATTAAAATTGTAAAATTCATGGCCATGTTGAGAAGGTGGTTGTTGTTGTTCTGGCCATCTGTCAAGTTTGGCCAAGTTTCATCTCTCCTGGTGTGATGTGGATTCGGCAGGAATTATAAAGAAACAATTTTGTTTGAAATTCCCAAACATTTATTAGCCTGAAGAAATTCTTAAGCAATATTACAGTATATGACCCTTGATGAGGAAAACCATCCAGAAAATATCGAATCTAAATATTCGATAGATTATGTAGCCTTCATCTTCTTAGATTCCATATCACAGTACTAACATGCATACCCAGGCTAGTGTAATAGTTGTGTGTGGGTGTTATGGGGCTTGTTTCCCTAAATAAAATACAAAGACACTATAACGAGCTCTTCTTACTTTTCTCTGTCTTTATTATTTTCCAACCAACTCTCTTCTCTGCTCTCTCTCTTTCTTCTTCAAAACTTCCCCATCAAAATAAAAGTTAATTCAGTAATTGTCATATCTCAGCCCAGCCATGACTCGGTTTCCGAGAAGCAACACCCACTCCTAACATGGCCGCTGAGGACTACACTTCCCACATACGCATGCGCTCACCTTCCCCGGAGGTCTGATCACACACACCTGCAGCCAATCACTTCGCCCTCTCACCACAGCTAATAGAGACTTTGGATGCATACAAACCTTGCGAAGTAAACGTTCAGCTGACTTGTTTCTCTGTTGTTATCCAAGCCTTATCTACCGTTGCTAAGTGTCTTTAATTTACTTATTCATTTTCATATGGTTCATTTACATGTGATTCATTTATGTATGATTAATTTACATGTGATACATTTACATGTGATTCATTTTCATGAGATTCATATTCAAGTGATACATTTTCATGTGATTCATTTACGTATGATTCATTTTCATGAGATTCATTTTCATGTGATTCATATTCAAGTGATACATTTTCATGAGATTCATTTACGTAAAATTCATTTACATGTGATTCATTTACGAATTTGCTTCTCTTTAAATCCAGTTTTAGACTGTGATATTACAAAGGTTTTTCCAGATTATTACTTGCTACACTGTATAAGATAACCCCAGTAAAATTGCCTGAATTCTGTAATATAATTTGTTCACCATGTTAGGTTTAAATCCTCTAAAAACAGATTCGCAATTAAATAACATTACATCCTTCAAAGCACTGGCATGTTCTGCTTACTCTCACAATACTCCAAAGTCTCCATAAACAAATGAGACAGCAGTGTATCCTACAAAAACCGAACGTTGTCCACAATGTGAAAACAACTCGGAGAGTAAGCTGAACTAACCAACAAAATGACCAAGTCTGATAAACAGTCTGCACACAATAATAAATATAATGTCCTTACCTTTTAAAGACTTGTAACAAATAATATAACAGTGTAGCACATTTATTGCTAAGTGACTTTGACCATAGTTTACGTTCCGGACCTCGATTTCTGCCTTGCCCCGTTTTGTTTTGTTTGCATGATCGCCTGACCCTTGCCTGTTCCTCGACTATGAACTTTGTCTATTCCTCTGGATTATACTGCCTGCATCTGCTGCCTGCATCTGCTTCCATATTCCTTACGGCAGTGGTTTTCAAATATATACAATATATTCCATTTCCCAAATACAAAATAAATAATTTACTTAACAAATCAATTAATTCTTATTCAGCAGAAATAATACAATCTTTTCATATCAGCTCTTACATTAGGAACAACTCAAAAGGTGCTATATTCTTTATCTTTCACTTTTCATCGGTTTTATTTTATAGACACACAGGGCTCTGTGCTGGTTGGCTCTTTCTGTCTTTTTCGAGGAACCTGTCTCTCCTGTATTTATTTTCACCTCTGCTCACTGCAATGCAGAACATTCAATAGTATAATTCCCTGCAGATGTGCAATCCTTACCACTCACTTTCTCTGACTTTGCCCTCAATTCACAAACCGGCACTTGAGCATGCCACGTTTAAATTTGAGTTAAATCTATTTCCAATCAAAATGCGGGACATCATCTCAAGTTGCAGGATGTGGGACAAAGGACTAAAATGCTGTGCATTACAACACAGAATGGGATGTCTGGTCACCCTAACCGTCCCCTCTGGCTTGCTCATTAGGGACTATATACATGTAAAATCTATATCCTGAATTTTTGTATATTTCTGTAAAGCTTCTTTGGGACAATGTCCATTGTTAAAAGTGCTATACAAATAAAACTAAATTGAATTAAATTGAATAAATAAATAAATAAATAAATAAATAAAATAAAAATACGTACATACATACATAAACAAAATCATATCCACATTGCTTCCAGAGTTATCCCAATTGAATGATAAGGCTTTTCGGAATACCAGCCATTTTTTGTGGCTACACAAAAAAAACATTTTAAAGTTATCTAAGCATTTAAAAAATACCAAGGTACTGTAATACTTGCAAAAAAATGTATTCCAAGAAAGAGTTCCAGTGGGGTCAAACCTTTTATTATACAGTGCAACTATTTGTGTAATAAACAAACAAACAAATAAATAAATAATGGATGGGTAGATGGAAAGATGGATGGATCGATAGATTGGGGGGTGGATGGAAATGTTGTTTCTCCACTTTTCCTGCTGTGTCTGTTTCAGATGTCTGCACCAGTGATGCATTGTCTGCTTGGGCCCTAAATGAAATAGCTCAATCATCATAGCAATCTCCCACCTGGGTGACCATAATAGGTCTGACGTGACACACTCAAACAGTTTAAAACACAATAGAAAAAGAAGTTGTAATTGAGGTCCAACTAAACCTTTAGTGAGGAGGGAGTTCTCTGTGTAACTGTCTAGTGGGCAAAAAAAACAAAAAAAACAAATCACTTTAATATATTATTAATGGATGGCTGTGACCTTTCACTCACCTCCATTTATACTGGTCAGTTTTATAGGACAGTCACCATCCACCATTACCCAAGTGTTGAAGAGCAAAATATTTTTAACACTGTTGTGCTAAGGATGACTTGCTTCAATACTGGCACTGGCAATGACACTTACTTAATGATAGATAAATAAGAATGATGGCTTCACCAAGGCCGCTTTTAAACATTATGGATCTCACACTTTTAAAAAGCTAGCTGTTTTCGCCAAGGTATACTACAGTAATTATTTATATATCCACGTGGATAAGCACAGCCACATTTCTTCATTAAGGGGCATTTGTATTTTTAAATAATAATTAAATTAAATTAAATTAAAGAAAATATATGTAAATTTATATCTTAACGAAAATGTAGATGGTCCTTGAATCTATAGACATTAAGGGTCAAAGTGTAAACAGAGTAATGATTCTTTTATATGGCATTCCTGAAAAGAATGAGATAAGCAGACAATCAGGCCATATGTGTATATGAATCCTCACAGCCATGCCATCTTGCACTGTTTATGATTGGTTAGTACTAGGGTGAAAACAGAATGAGAACAAAATGCAGTAGTGTTTGTGTACTGATGATGTTAGATGAACAACCACAGGAGAATGCGGAAACAAACAAACTTCATATGAATACATTAATTTGTGAATCACAGGAGCATTTACAGAAAAAAAAAATGTCCAGTTCAATTTCAATTAAATTTTATTTGTATAGCGCTTTTTACAACGGTCAATGTCTCAAAGCAGCTATACAGAAATATATAAAACACAGGATACAGATTTTAAGTGTGTGGATTAATCCCAATTGAGCAAGCCAGTGGCGACAGTGGCAAGGAAAATCTCCCTAAGATGATATGAGGAAGAAACCTTGAGAGGAACCAGACTCAGAAGAGAACCCATCCTCATCTGCGTAACAACAGATAGTGTAAAAGCAAAGGAAAGTTCATTATGGTTTTGATATGAAGTCTGTTTGTTGAACTAGTCCATTGTTCAAAGGAGACCCGAGTGCAAAACTGCATGTGGTAATTGCAGTCCCAGGGCCATAGTAGCAACCGTAGTCCAAGCAACCACAGTGAGAATGTCCATGTGGAATTGGAGTTGATGATAGCTCTATCCAGAGATAGGGCATCCAAATGGATCAGGCAGGTCTGGAGAGCAGAAAGGGTCAGGATAACCAGCATCTCCATAAAATCATGTGTGGCTCAACAGAAGGAGAG
Organism: Ictalurus furcatus; assembly: GCF_023375685.1. Taxonomy (NCBI): domain Eukaryota; kingdom Metazoa; phylum Chordata; class Actinopteri; order Siluriformes; family Ictaluridae; genus Ictalurus; species Ictalurus furcatus. The sequence continues at coordinate 13,427,047 of NC_071274.1, forward strand.
AGGGAGAGGGAGAGGGAGGTAAAGAGAGGGGGAGATTTTTAGGTAAGACTGTACTTTGTGTAAAAGAAAGTCTACTCATGGTAAGCTTGAGTAAACAAATACTTTTCAGCCTAGACTTAAACACGGAGACTGTGTGAGTCCCGAACACTAATTGGAAGGCTGTTTCATAACTGTGGGGCTTTGTAAGATAAAGATCTTTCCCCTGCTGTAGCCTTTGCTATTCAAGGTACTGAAAAATAGCCTACACCTTTTGATCTAAGTAGGCGTGGCGGATCATATAAACCCAAAAGTTCGCTTAGGTACTGTGGTGCGAGACCGTTTAGTGCTTTATAGGTCAATAGTAGTATTTTATAATCAAAGCGAGATTTCACTGGGAGCCAATGCAGTGTGGATAAGATAGGGGTTATGTGGTCATATCTTCTGGTTCTAGTACGGACTCTAGCAGCTCCTTCCTGGAATAACTGGAGCTTGTTTATGCTCCTACTGGAACATCCAGACAGTAAGACATTACAATAATCTAGTCTAGAGGTGAGGAAAGCTTGAGCTAATATTTCTGCATCATGTAGTGACATTATATTTCTTATCTTAGCAATATTTCTGAGATGAAAGAAGGATATCCTAGTAATATTATCTACATGAGCGTCAAATGAAAGACTGGAGTTAATGCTCACACCAAGTTCTTTTACTGCTGCACATGACAAATTGATATTGATCAGATATTGCTATATTATCATCTACAGGGTTAGTTATAAAACTGTCTGGTTTTAATTTCACATCTAACATTTTCAACTTTACTAGAGAAAAAATTTATGAAATCTTCACTGCTATATAATGATTGTGTTCCTGTTTCTGTGGTGGTTTTATTCCTAGTTAATTTTGCTACCATGTTGAATAGAAATATAGAATTGTTTTTGTTTTCTTCTATTAAGGTGGAGAGAGAGACTTTTCTAGCATCACTAAAATCGAGAAATCGAGATTGGCACAATCGGTGCATTGTGTGCACTTTTGTTTGTTGTTGTGTGTCTGTTTTTCTACGCCTGAAAACATCATGGGGAATTGGCCAAGTTCGATTTGGATTATTTTTATAATTACATGGATTGTTAGTGACTGCGCTGCTTGGAGTATTCAATTAAATACTAAATTGGACCCATGCTGACAACACTGCCACACCTGTTGCCCTAGGCTCCAACTTCAACTTCTCCCATACCTCACGTCCCAACAGACGAGGGGGTGGTACAGGTTTGCTTCTCTCCAAAACATGGAAATTTACCTGTCATTCTCCCTCTTACTCATACACTTCCTTTGAAATTCATGCTGTTACAGTCACTGACCCTGCCAAAATGCACGTTCTTGTTGTTTACCGTCCTCCAGGTCAACTGGGGAAGTTCATCGATGAATTTGACATGCTACTGTCCACCATTCCAGATGATGGAACTCCTCTTCTGGTCCTTGGTGATTTCAACATTCATCTAGACATGCCACATGCAGCTGACTTTCTTGCTCTCCTTCCCACATTTGACCTCAAGCAGTTCACCACACCAGCAACCCACAAAGCCGGCAAAAAACTGGTCGACCTCATCCTCACACGTAATTGCACCACACACAATCTTCTCATTATTCCTCTCCACACCTCTGACCATTTCTTTATCCAGTTCTCTATTTCTCTCCCCTCACCCCCTTCACTCTCTCCACCCTCTATCTCTTTTCGTCGCAATCTTCGCTCCCTTTCCCCCTCACATTTCTCCTCTGTTGTCACAACCTTACTTCCCTCTGATAGCCACCTCTCCTCACTTGACTTAAACACTGCAACTGACATGCTATGTTCCACCCTAACATCTTCTCTTGACAGCATCTTCCCCCTAACCTCCAGACCTGCTTGCACATCACCCTCTAGCCCTTGGCTCTCAGAAGCACTGCGTAACAACCAGGCCAAACTAAGAGCATCTGAAAGGAAATGGCGTAAATCTCACAATCCAACTGACCTAACCAATTACCAGACACTTCTCTCCTCTTTTTCCAATAGCATCTCCATTGCTAAAGCCACATACTACCAAGAGAAGATTGGTAGTTCTCCCAACACCCGCACTCTCTTCAAAACCTTTTCCTCTCTTCTCTGTCCCCCTCCTCCCCCGTCCCCTACCTCTCTCACTGCAAATGACTTTGCCACTTTCTTTTCCAACAAGGTTACATCAATCAGGAACAGTTCGCAACCCCAAACATGCATAGACCGGCTCCTCCTCCATGTAACTCCCAACTGACTTCCTTCTCTCCCCTCTCAGAGACTGATGTCTCTAAACTCCTCCTCTCTAGCTGTCCCAAAACCTGTCCTCTGGACCCTATCCCTTCTCACCTTCTCCAGTCCATCTCTCCCACACTATTACCTGTACTCACACACATCTTTAACACATCCCTCTCTACTGGCACATACCCTACCTCATTTAAGCAGGCCCGGGTTACCCCACTGCTTAAAAAAATCATCACTTAACCCTGCTGTAATTGACAACTACAGACCTGTTTCCCTCCTCCCTTTTCTTTCCAAAACTCTTGAAAGAGCCATTTTTAATCAACTCTCCAATTTTCTCACACAGAGCAACCTCCTGGACACCAAGCAGTCTGGCTTCAAGGGCAATCACTGCATGGAGACTGCTCCGCTTTCCATCACTGAAGCCTTACGACTAGCAAGAGCAACCTCTAGATCATCTGTCCTCATCCTACTTGACCTCTCTGCTGCTTTCGACACTGTGAACCATCAGATCCTCCTGTCAACTCTCTCCAGCCTGGGCATCACTGGAACGGTTCTGCGCTGGGTGGAATCCTATCTCTCTGACAGATCCTTCAAGGTATCATGGAGGGGAGGTATTTCTGAAACTCAGCAACTCACAACTTGCATTCCACAGGGGTCAGTTCTGGGTCCACTCCTCTTTTCTATCTACACTATGTCTCTGGGGCAGGTGATTGAGTCTATGGCTTCTCATATCATTGCTATGCTGACGACAGCCAGCTCTATTTGTCCTTCAAGCCTGACGATCCATCTGTCTCTGCACGCATCTCTGCTTGCCTGTCAGACATCTCGGTCTGGATGAGGGAACACCATGTTAAGCTCAACCTGGCAAAATCTGAGCTTCTCGTCATCCCAGCCTGTTCATCAACCACAACTTCACTGTACAGCTCAGCTCAACCACACTCAAGCCAACCAGGAAGGCCAGGAACCTTGGGATGATTCTTAATGACAGCTTGACCTTTACAGACCACATCTCAACGGTCCGGTAGGTTCATCCAGTACAACATCAAGAAAATCAGACCCTACCTCACCTAACAGGCTACACAGACACTAGTCCAGGCTCTTGTTATCTCAAAACTGGACTACTGTAACTCACTACTTCCGGGCCTCCCAGCCAGCTCCATCAAACCCCTTCAGATGATTCAGAATGCTGCAGCACGCCTCGTCTTAAACCAGCCCAAGAGAACCATGTCACACCCCTCTTCATCTCCCTCCACTGGCTTCCTGTAGCTGCCCGCATCAAATTCAAGGCCTTGATGCTCACCTACAAGACCTTGTCTGGAGCAGCACCCTCCTACCTCAACTCTCTCCTGAAGGCTTACGTTCCCTCACGCAATCTGTGACCGATTAGTGACCGACGCTTAGTAGTTCCTACTCAGCATGGCTCAAGGTCCCTTTCCAGAACCTTCAAACTAACTGTTCCTCAGTGGTGGAATGAACTTCCAACCCTCGATCCGGACTGCAGAATCTCTCACCATCTTCAAAAAACAGCTAAAAACCCACCTCTTCCATGAACACCTAACCAACCCAAAAAAAAAGAAAGAAAATCTTGTATGGTAGCACTACCTGTATTGTTCTCTGCTTGATATATCGCTTTGCTTGTATTTTCTCATTTGTAAGTCGCTTTGGATAAAAGCGTCTGCTAAATGAATAAATGTAAATGTAAATGATGTCAGAGGGGGGAATGGTCTCGCCTATTCACGGGATGAACTTCTACTCCTTCGTAACTCTATCCACTGCCAACTGAACCCATCTATTGCCATTTCGCTGGATATAACATTAACATCTGGCTTAAAGAGGAAAAGAGGTAGGCAAGGAGGGGTGCATTGCAGACTTAGAAGGCGTCCTTTTAAACCTCCACTACCCTCAATCATCCTTTCAAATGTTCGTTCCTTGAAAAACAAAATGGACTTATTGCATGCGAAATGTCTCACAGATGTATTGTTCAGGGAGTCATGTGTTCTTGCTTTGACAGAGTCCTGGCTGGATGAGTCAGTCCCGGATACCGAGGTTAACCTGGACGATTTTGAGATCTTTCGGGTAGACAGAACCAGTAATTCGGGGAAAGAGCATGGAGGTGGTGTCTGTATGTACATGAACTCGCGGTGGTGTACTAACATCAAAGTACATGGGAAATCTTGTAATCCAGACCTGGAGCTGCTCACCCTGTCCGCACGTGCCTTTTACATCCTCAGGGAATTCTCGACTGTTGTGCTTAGCTGTGTTTATGTTCCACCAAGCGCTAATGTCAAGGCAGCAGCTGAGCAGATAGCGCATAATACATAGACTATGCTCAGCAAATACCCGGATGCTCCAGTACTACTTCTTGGTGACTTCAACAGCTGTCGGCTTGATTACGCATTGCCAGCCTTCAATCAATTTGTAGATGTACCGACAAGATTTAATAAAACTTTAGATTTATGTTACAGTAATATCTTGGAAGCCTATAAAGCTAGAGCTCTCCCACCACTAGGATCATAAGCTGGATCGTAATGTTATCCATTTTCTTCCTGTTTACAAACAACAGCTGAAACAACGCAGGCTGGTAATACACAGTGCCCCTCAATGGTCGGAGGACGCTATTGCATGCCTTCAAGGCTGCTTTGTGTGTACAGACTGGGAAGTCTTTGAGGGAGAGCTTGATGAGCAGACTTCAGTTATTACTGATTACATTAAATTCTGTATGGATTCCTTGATACCGGTAAAGACTACCAGAACATACCCAAATTCAAAACCTTGGATCAACTCATTGATAAAATCTCTTTTCTACAAGAGAAAACTTGTCTTTAAGCAGAAGGACTTTGCTGGTCTGAAAATCATACACCAGAACATCAAAACTGAAATAATTAAGGCTAAAAAGAAGTATAAAAACAAATTGGAGCAGGATTTTGCAAATATGAACACCAAACAGGCTTTTCAGCGAGTCAGGTCTCTTACTGGACAAGCTGTTAAACAGACTGTCTCTGTACCAGATCCCACCATGTTTGCTGCTAATCTTAATAATTTTTATGCCTGTTTTGATACCTCTGAATTTTCAGCAGAGTGTGATAGCTTTTTGGATTGTTTGCCTTCTCAAGAGATGGATTATGAGTCCTTTCTAACTAAGCAGGGTGTCTATTTCCAGCTTATTAAGTGCAAACTGAATAAGGCTCCCGGCCCAGATGGAATTCCAGGTCGGGTCTTGAAAAACTGCGCTCTGGAAATATCCCCCATTCTTCATTTTCTTTTTCTTCGATCAATTTGTACTTCAACAATACCAGTCACATGGAAAACATCAGTTGTTATTCCTATTACCAAAAAACCTCATCCAACAGAGCTAAATCACTACAGGATGGTATCATTAACTTCAATCATAATGAAATGCTTTGAGAAAATGGTTCAAAACATTATGCTTCCATATGTTTCATCCTTTTTGGATTGCCTCCAATTTGCATATAAACAGAAGAGAGGTACAGAGAATGCAGTGGCTTGTCTCTTGCACTGTCTACCTCAACACCTGGATATTCCTGGAAACTATGCCAGACTTCTTTTCATTGACTTTAGCTCTGCCTTTAGCTCAATTCAGCATCATCAGGTAATCAAGAAACTACAGTGTCTGCAAGTCCCTTCACCACTAGAACACCGGATTTATAACTTCCTTTCTAATAGACCGCAAGTGGTAAAGGTGGTCAATGCATTATCGCCCATTATTGTTCTCAACACTGGCACCCCTCAGGGGTGTGTACTTAGTCCACTTCTTTATATTCTCTATAGAAATGACTGTCAGAGTCCAGTCACCACCACTCATTACTTTAAATATGCAGATGATACTGCCATTCTTGCATTGATAAATAAGGACAATGATTCTTTTTTGGACTATCAATGCTCCATAGCTCATTTTAGTACATGGTGTGATAACTTTCTCCACCTTAATATCGAAAAGACTAAGGAAATGGATTTTAGCTCTTCCAAAACACTGACCCATCCCTCCAGTATTACCATTAATGGAGAGATGGTTGAAAATGGTGGAATATTTCAGATATCTGGGCATTACAGTGGATAAACATCTCAACTTCAATCAGCACACTCTAGGTATTTACAAATGCTGTCAACAGAGACTCACAGATATTCGTAAACTTAAATATCTGTCTGTTCAGCCTAGTCTGCTTCTTCTTCTGTATCAAAGTATTATTGAACCGGTTCTTATGTATGAAGCCATTTGTTTTTTCCATATGCTAACAATTACCAATAAGAACAAACTCTTGAAAATAACTAATTTAGCGAGAAAAATTATTGGTATTCGCACCCCCAATTTATCGGACTGTGAAATTTCATATACCCTTCGAAGGCACATAAAATTTTAAATTTTAAATGATCCAAACCACCCACTTTATCAATTACTTGCTTATGAGGCGAGCGGTCTCGCTAAGCCTCTGGGTGTCACGGTCTTCCTTTTAGGTAGCACGTTTGTCGAGCCGGAGGGTGCGCGCATGCACAAGCAAGGTGCACGAGCGCCCGCTCTTTGACTATGGACACGTGCGTTTGTTTTGTTTCTGTTCTAGCTCCTCCCTGTTCTGTTGTTGGTTGTTGTTTGGGGGGTGTCTTTTATTGTTTTCAGCTGCCAGCACTTACTACTGATTATGTTTGATATATATCCCAGTACACGGCACGGAATATTAGATATAGTTAATATAGTTAGATTGATTTAGTAAGTTTAAACGTTAGATTAGTTCACTTTGTCCATGCTGGTGTTTTCTTCTCCCAGTTCCCAGTCTTAGTTTCATGTTTCGTGTTCCATGTGTATGACCTTGTTTCTCATTTCCTCGTTGTGATTTCCACTTAGCCCAGTTTATGCCTGTTTGCCGATCGCCTGACCCTTTGCCTGTCTTGACTATGTTTTTGGATTATGATTTGGATTTGTCTCCCTGCCTCCTTAAAGGGCAGGCAGACAAACGGGCAACCTCAAACGGAAGGTGGAGGAGCACAAGGTCTCTAACACCCATCAGCTCCGTGATGTCGTCATGGATGAGTGGAAGAGGACTCCACTGGCAACCTGTGAAGCTCTGGTGAACTCCATGCCCAAGAAGGTTAAGGCAGTGCTGGAAAATAATGGTGGCCACACAAAATATTGACACTTTGGGCCCAATTTGGACATTTTCACTTAGGGGTGTACTCACTTTTGTTGCCAGCGGTTTAGACATTAATGGCTGTGTGTTGAGTTATTTTGAGGGGACAGCAAATTTACACTGTTATACAAGCTTTACACTCACTACTTTACATTGTAGCAAAGTGTCATTTCTTCAGTGTTGTCACATGAAAAGCTATAATCAAATATTTACAAAAATGTGAGGGGTGTACTCACTTTTGTGAGATACTGTATATGTTATATTCAGTGCTTTGGAATTTTTTTGTAATCCTCTCCTGATATTTGCAATAAAAGTGAAAAAGTTTCTGACATAATATAACTTAGTTAATTTTTTTTTTTTTTACATGAAAAAAACCTTCCATTTTAACAGCAGTGTGTAGTAATTTGTTTCTTAAATTGATGGATTCTTATATCAGTGTAATGGCACTATGATGACAGTCGTGTCAGACTCTGCCTACATGCAGTACTTAATTTGTAAGTCTGCAGGTCCCGGAACAATAAGAGGGTAGTGATTCAGCAGGTCGCAAAAGGTACGCAAAAGGTCTCGGTCCCTGAACTTACAAACACTTAAAAGTGCTTCTAGAATCTCACGTACCCAATGATATTCAGTGTTGATAGGTAGGCCTATGTAATTGATCACACTGGTACAGTGACCTAATGAGTTCATGGCAGTGAGTATTCTCAGTACAAAGGGAAACAATTATGGATTGCACATTCTATTAATTTATGTGCTGTCACCTCTGTTAGCTACAAAACACACTTGGCCAAAGCACTTCGTAAACAAAACTATGTTTCATACAGTAGGCCTACTTACAATAAACTAACATTAACTGCACAACAAAATCAAGAAAAAAGCATGTTACTTAACACAAAATATTCCACAAAGCTGTCATGTCAGTGTCCTCCTCCTCTTCCATGTGTCCCTTACTTATCCATGCACTCAAATGTCTCGGCATTGAACTTTGTAAGCGGTGGAGCCATGATGCTCGGAAACATCAGAAACAAAATAAAGGGGATGAGAAGGAATTTACGCTGTGAGCTACAAACAAGATTAATTTTGGAGAAGCCCTACATGTGCTCCACTGGAGATTGGTACAGTATTCACAGTAGCCAACAACTGCCTCAGTTTTTGCATATTTGAGTCCCTGTACTCCCTAAAAGCCGAGAATAGTGTGGGCTGTTAACTCCATTTAATGCAGTCAATCTCACTTTTAAAGCCATGCAATGGTTGCAATGGGAATGGTTGCCAAACTGCTGAATCAGTGACCTGCTGCTGCTCGCTCTCTTGGACACTTGCCTTTTTAGTATTTTGCGCCATTTTCTCACTGTCATTGTTTGTGTTCTTAAAAAAATGCTGTTAATGATAACTGGTTTCTTTTCACTGCGACACACTCTACAGGGCATGCTGTGTAACTGTAGTCTTTGCTTCATGCCAATAAATTCAGGTGACCTTTGAACTTTAAATGATTACATTATGTGAAAGAGGCTATTGATTGTCTATTAGCAATATTTGCGCACCGGTAATATAAGATTAGCATTTTTATTGCAGTTTTTTCTTCTTGTTGTTCTATTTTACTTTTTTTGAATTAAAAACCAAAACTATTTGTTTTGATCATATTGCTGCAGAGGTACCGTATCCACATAAAAAGGTACCGAAATGCAGGTGTGCAATACTTTGGATTTCAATTTCATACTCATCAAAGCATTCAGTGACTCCTCGTGCCCTGTGGATGTAGGCTGAGCTTAATTTGAGCTGGATCCTGCAGGAAAAGTATCCGACTCAAATTAAGCTCTGCCTACATCCACAGGGCACGAGGAGTCACTGAATGTTTTGATGAGTATGAAATTGACCTGAATCATATGCTATGGCCTTCACATTGTACCTAATTTAAGATGTTGGACTTAACACTAAAAACACTAAAACATTAATTGAGGAAATATCTTTTTAAAGAATGGCGTTCATCCATCCACATTGGTTCCAGTGATTTGTAGAATCTATTCCAAAGCACAGTAAAGCTGTTTTGACTTCAGTGTTGTTTTGCTGGTTTATTTCCCTTTACTTTGTCACCCACCAGTAGGAGTATGTAGTGTCATGTAGCCCTGTGAAAATATTTTTATTTTAAGAAGTCATTCTGGATAACATCTGGCAACTGAATGAGTATGAATGTAAAACATTTTATACAAAGCATGCATTATAATGCAACTATAATGCATTTTAGTGCATCATACATTGTTGCACGTTCAGTAGATGTCTCACAGACTCAGCCCACACCACAATGCAGCTATATTTCTTAGGTGTCCCATAATATCAAAGTTGCTACTCTTGTGTGCCTTATATTCTCTCATGTACAATTGTTCTCGAACCTTTCTTCATCTTTTTTCCTCATCATATTTTGTCATCCTCATCTGTTGCTACCTTTGGCCTTTTCACTCCCTCATACTCATACTCATACTCTCTCTCTGTCTCTCTCCCTCTCTCTCTCTCTCTCTCTCTCTCTCACACACACACACACACACACACACACACACACACACACACACACACACACACACACACACACACACACCCCCTTCCCTCAACCCCCCTTTTTTTGGAGCACCTTTATTGCCATGCACACAGATGCCTCTCAGTGCTAAATTAGCTCATTTCAGAGGAGTTCGCCTCTTGGACAATTCTGCCCAATTTTACCTGACCAAAGTTGACATTTAATTCCTGAGCTGTAGTGGGGGCTTTTCTGCCAGCTTCCAGATTCATTATTTTAAATGGCCTTTACGAAGTGCAAGGAACTTCACACTTGCTATAAGCTTGTTTTTTTGCTGGGCTAAATTGGTGTAATGGCCTGACTGTGCTCACCTCCAGACAGTTTAGAGTAGGAAAGCTGGCAACAGTAGCTTAGAAGATCTCAACTGACTGGAAAAGGTCACAGCTCAGAAGCTTTCAAAAAGACTCAATTATCACCAACATGACCAACTTGGCAGAATGCAGAAAGGAGATCTCACTGGTGTGTGCTCTCACATTTGTAAGAATGTACTGCAAATAGTATGTTACCTGGAGGATTTGGGGTTTACAGTGGCTTAGTGAATACTGATAAACAAATCTTAATATTAATCTTAAGTCTTGAATGTAATTCTTAATGGAATATATGCCACAGTACTGTTGAGTTCTTAAATCTGGTTCTTCAGAAGATATTGATTAATTTTCTACAGACAGTAATGCTGCCTGTAATACAAAGTACAAGCTTATGGTAATGTACTAGTCACGTTTTGGAGACAAAGGCAGATGCAATGCAGATTGAAGTTTAATGAAAAAAGCCACACACATACATAATACAAATAACAGCTTAAAAACACAAAAAACATGAACTAGGGTAGAAAGGCAAGAATGACTAAAGAACATAACATGAGTAATGAACAGCAATTGCAGACAAATGCTACACAACGGGTGAGGTGCAAGATGTGACTTAAATAGTAGTGCCCATTAAACCCAAAACGTGAAACAGATGCAAGCAGTCATGTGATGTGAACAGTGAGGTGCAGTGGCTGATGTGAAACGTAGTTCGGTGCCGATTTTGCCATAACCGTGATAGCGGTCACACCAGTACATTATTGTTTCCATATTAACAGCTCAATCACAGGTATGGTGTACACTCAACAAAATTTAAGGCTATCTTTTTTCCAGCATCTCTGTAACATGATGAGACTGTCGTTAGCTAGTTAGGTATTTGGTCAAACACCAACCCTGGGTCTTCCAAGACGGACCCTGGGCCTTCCAACATGACTGATGTGTCCACACATGTGGCTATGGCTCAGGTGGTAGAGCGGGTTGTCCACTAATCATAGGATTGGTGGTTTGATTCCTGGCCCATGTGACTCCACATGCTGAAGTGTCCTTGATAGCAAGCTAGTGCCTTGCATGGTAGCTCTGCTACCGTTGGTGTGTAAGTGTGTGTGTGACCCAGTGTAAAGCACTTTGGAGTTGCTAAAGTTAAAAAAGCTGTATATAAGTGCAGACCATGTACTATTTTCTTAACTTTGTTGTGGAACTCAGTTGCCTACATGCCTACTCAGTTGCACCTAAGTGCACGCAAGCCAGCCAATGCCTTTGGCATGTTAACAAAAGATCCATATGCTAAATATGACATACTGTGAAACCTTATTCTGTAAAAAGTAAAGAGTAATATTTCTTTTTTTTAAATGTTCTTTTGCATATATTCTGTTAATAAACAAGTCCATTCTAAATGTCCGTTCTGTGTGTGCTCTCTTGTCTTTAATCTGTCATGGGGCCCCGTTCCTTTTTACCCTCTCACGCACCCACTACATTGCCTTATGTCAAAATCCAGTTGTCTTTAGGTTTTTACATTTCACTTGACTTTTCACAATATTGGTTCTTTATATTTTATTCATCCCAAGTTTCCTACAGACTCAATACTTGTTCGGGGCTACTTTTGCAGGAATTACTCATCAATTTGGTGTGGCATGGAAGCAATCAGCCTGTGGCACTGATGAGGTGTTATGAAAGTCCATGTTGCTTTGATAGCACCCTTCAACTCGTTTGTATTGTTGGGTCTGGTGTCTTTAATTTTCCTCTTGACAATACCCCATAGATTTTCTCTGGGGTTCAGGTCAGGCGAGTTGGCTGGCCAATCAAGAACAGTAATGCCATGGTCAGCAAACCAGTTACTAGTTGTTTTGGCACTGTGGGAAGGTGCCAAGTCCTGCTGGAGAAGGAAATCAGCATCTCCATAAAGCTTGTCAGGAGATGGAAGCATGAAATTCTATAAAATCTTTTGGTACATTGACTCTCAACTTGATAAAACCCAGTGGACCAACACAAACAGATGGCATGGCACCCCAAATCACTTACTTTGGAAATTTCACACTGGACTGGATTCTGTGCCTCTAAACTCTTCCTCCAGACTCTGGGACCTTGATTTCCAAATGAAATGCAAACTTTACTTTCATCTACCCCATGATTGTGGTTGTGAATACTCAACCAGACTGAGAGACTGAGAGGAAACCTTTGCAGGTGTTTTGAGCTCATTAGCTGATTAGAGCTCTTCTCAGGTCTACATTTCTGTATTATAACTTCTTTATTCTAATGTTTTGAGGTACTGGATTTTTGATTTCCATGAGCTGTAAGCTCATAATCAACATTAAAACAAAAAAGGCTTGAAATATTTTGCTTTATGTGTAATGAATCTAGAATACAGTTGTGCCCAAAAGTTTTTGTGCCCTTGCAGAATCTGCTAAATCTTAATACTGTTAACAAAATAAGAGGAATCATAAAAATCCCATGTTTTATATTTTAGTACTGCCCTGAAAAACAGATGTTTACATATAGTCCACAAGACAAGATAAAACTTGAATTTTATATATATATATATATATATATATATATATATATATATATATATATATATATATATATATATATATATATATATATATATATATAAATGACCCTGTTCAAACTTTACATACCAAACCAAAATAAATAAAATAACTGAATAATCAGCTGATTGTACCAAACAAATAAAAACAAAATTATAATGCTTCAAATGTATGATACACAAAAAGAAAGAAAACAAATAAAACAGATTAACATATGACAAAACAACACACAAACAAACAAAGAAACACAGTCTCCATGAGGATGAGGTTGGAGAATACAAGGCAAGGGATCTGAGACCATCCCTCCATACAGAATCTCTCCAGATCCTTCAAATTTCGAGGCTCATGCTGGTGGACTCTCCCCTTCAGTTTACCCCACATGCTTTCTATGGGTTTCAAGTCAGGGGACTGGGATGACCATCGCAGGACCATGATTTTATTGTCAGTAAACCATTTTGTATTGATTTTGATGCATGTTTTGGATCATTATCCTGCTGGAAGATCCAATCACAGCCCAATTTAAGCTTTCTGGAAGAGACCGTCAGGTTTTCATTTAAGGTCTGCTGATATTTGAAAGAGTCCATGATGTCATGTATCCTAACAAAATGTCCAGGCCCTCTGGCAGAAAAAACAGCCCCAAAATATTAAAGAGCCATCACCATATTTAACCGTGGGCATGAGGTTCTTTTCCATATGGCTACCTCTTTGTGTGCGCCTAAACCACCTCTGGTGTTTATTGCCAAAAAGCTCTATTTTTATTTAATCTGACCCTAGAACCCTAGAATCCCATTTGAAGTTCCATTATTGTCTGGCAAACTGAAGATGCTTGGTTTTCTTTTGGATGCAAATAGAGGGTTCTTTCTTGAAACCCTTCTAAAACAACTTGTGGTGATGTAGGTGACTTCGAATTGTATTTTAGTTTAGGCTACTTTCTGACCCCAAGATGCAACTAACTTCTGCAATTCTGTGATACTTGGAATTCCCTTTCAAAGGGAACTCCATGTTGCGTTAGCAGAACACTATGGGAGTGCCCTTGTGCCCGACCGGCATCAGAAGCTTGTGTAAAATCATGCCTATTTATAGGCCTGCTGTGATCAGGTGACGTGGAAATTAAGCGCATGGTATGATATATATATGGCACCTATGAACCGTGCCGTCTGCCTTATTATCTTCAGCGAGACTGCATGTCGGTTGTTTGTGTAAAGAAACAAGAAGATCCTTTATTTCCTCTCTATCTTTTCTCAAAATCCCTGGACTTTTCTATCCCTTTAAAAAAAGATAAGAAAAAAAAGGAATGAGCAAGAGAGAAAAATATGAGTGAGAGAATTCAGGAAGTGTGTTACACCTTGCTTCTGTTTCATCACAGGGAGTACTGCACACTTTCTGTGTGAAGTGTCTAGCGTTGGAGCATGCGACAGCGGCCCTCAAGAGGTCTGGCTGGGCCTTGTAATGCCTACATTAGGGAGCTCCGCTTGCGACTCGCTCTCTTCTCGGAAGCCGAAGCGAATTGGGTTTCAGAGCCTTGTGGATCTGGGCCGGCCGCTGCCTCAGCAGCTAGCTGTCTCAGGTCCGGGGGAACTCTTATGGATCCAGAAGAGGAGCCAGAGACGAGCGCTGCTCTATCTCTTGCTCTGTCCTCCGGGTCCGACTCTCCGCTGGATTTTGGAGCTCGTGTCACGACTCCTCCTTCTGCTATGGAAAGCGGAAAAAAAAACACACACACACAAAAATAATAATAGTAATTCCTCTCTGACTCCAAGGAGCCAGAAGGGTGTGTTAAAAACTGAGAGCAGCATATAAAGAGCTGCTTCAAGTGAATACTAAGGCTGGGTGAGCTTTTTTCTCCCCAGTGAAAGTGAATCCCTCACACTGCAGTGTGAATCCCTCACACTGCAGGTCTCGCTATGCCTCTGGGCATAAGGGCTCATTCCATTAGGGGGGTCGCCTCCTCGAAGGCATTGTCCAACGGAGTATCCTTACAGGATATGTGTGCTGCTGCAGGGTGGTCTATGCCACACATTCATTCGATATTACATCCTGGATATTCATTCCACCCCAGGCTCGAGTGTCTTGCAGTGACCCTCGGGCTTGGGTCTTTTTGAACAGGCCGTACTCTCTGTATGATGGAGTGGGTATTCTTGTTCCCATAGTGTTATGCTAACGCACCGTGGAGTTCCCTTTGAAAGGGAACATCTGGGTTACGCATGTAACCCTGTTCCCTGAGAAGGGAACGAGACATTGTGTAGCTTTGTCATACCGGGATAGGCCCGTGAATAGTATCTTCGCTTGAGATAATAGAGGCTGACGGTGCAGTTCACAGGTGCCATATATATCACGCATCACACTTGATTGCCACGTCACCTGATAACGGCAGGCCTATAAATAGGCATGATTTTACACAAGCTTCAGATGCCAGTTGCACGCAAGGGCACCCCCTTAGTGTTATGCTTACGCAACGTCTCATTCCTTTGTCAGAGAACAGGGTTACATGTGTAACCCAGATGATTTTTTTTTACTCTAAGTATGAACATTAAATGTTTCTTCATAAAAATATACCATAAAGAACCATAAACCTTTTAAGCTACACTTAAGACTGAGAATGTTGGCTGGAAAGTTTTACTAAACATACTCAGGAATCTGCCACACTTCTTCTGAAGACTCTGGGTGATACATTTCAGGGTGATACATTTTTTAGATTTTGGTCTGAGTTGTATCAAACACAGCAGATAGGTGTCGATTTTCAGAACTGTTTGATGTGAGCCCACTCACGCTGTAGAGTGGTGCATGAGGGACAAAGGCAATCACTTCACTATAGGTCTTCTGTGAATTTTAGACCTTGTGAAAAAGTTGTGTAGTAGGTACTCTTGTCAGTATCAAAATTATTTTTTGCATGATTGTCCAGGTCAAAAAAAACAATGTAGGCCTCGAGTTCAGCTTTCATGCTTTACAGCATGTAAATAAATCTTAATTCACATTTGGGCCTTTAAAATACAGTGTATGGTGTAAGCCAATATACATGGCTGTACATACACCATAGATGTAAAGATGTATAGATGTGTAGATACTTTATAATGATGCAATTTATAGCATAATATTTTACTGGACCTGTATCACTATTCTAAAAGAAAAGCTCTGAACAGAATCACTGAAAAGAAAATCATGAAAATCATGCCATTTCCATTGGGAAATTGATTATATTGCCAGCCCCATCTCCCCATGATAAGTGACAAGTTGATTGATGGGTGGAACATTGTCAGTATTGACTGACTGGTCTATCATTGTCTGCAAATCATATTAATAAGCACCCAGGGATGACTGCATATTGAAAGCTGGACCATACCCAATCTCAAAAGCCTACTATCACTGTGGAGGTGTGGTGGAACACACTCTGCCTCCAGAAAAGTAATGACATGCCTGCCAGTGCGCATCACACTCACATTCTCATCCTGACTGAAACCCTATCAAAGTTGACCGCTGAGAGCGACGCTCTCCAATAAAGGAGTGTTCAACTAGTCTACTCTTGCTATTGGAAAAAAGCAAGAGGGGGTAGATAGATAGGGGTACATAGACATGGTGGAGTAGAGATTGAATGTGTGCGTAAAGCACAAGCAATTTTGGGTTTTAACTTTGAACTTGTAATTTAAACTAACAAGGAATGTTGCTAATACAGTGGGTTAGGTTAGCGATGAACCAGGGAATTAATTTTTCTGTAGTTGGATTAATTCTTTTGTGAAAAAAAGAGAGAGGTGTGAAAAAGGAGCAGCAGAAAGAAGTGAAAAAGCCTATTGTTTTGATGGAGCATGAGACAGGTGAGTGGTTATTCCCTGAACATGACTTAGATGTTTCTGACTGCTATTTTCGCTATGGATACAGTGAGGGAAATAAGAATTGAAGGTGTCAACATTTTTTTCAGTAAAATATTTCCAATGAGGCTATTCACATGAAATTTTCACCAGACATCAGTATTAACTCAGGAAATCCGGATATATAAAGAATTCACAACATTAAAGTCCATAAATAAAGTTATGTGTAATAAAGTGGAATAACACATGAAAAAAGCATTGAACATGCTAAGAAAAAGCAGTTCTCCAAGGCAAGGTAAGGCAAGGAACCATCTGAAATCCGTAAGTAATTATACCTCCTATCTATGCAAATTAATATCAGCTGTTTTAGTAAATTGAGGGTCTATAAAAAGGATTTTCATTACCAAGGTGTCACACAAGAAACATCTGATGATAGGTAAAAGCAAAGAGTGCTCCCAAGACCTTTGCAACCTTATTGTTGCAAGTTTGGAGTTGGAAGCATCATGGTGTGGGGCTGTTTTTCATCTCATGGTACTAGCAGACTTCATATAATTGAAGGACTGATGAATCAAGCCCTTTACCGGGAGATTCTTAAGAAGAATCTGCTGCCATCCACCAGGATGATGAAGATGAGACATCAGTGGACCTTCCAACAGGACAACGATCCAAAGAATAGAGCAAAGGAAACTCAATTGATTTCAGAGAAAAAAAATCAAGGCATTAGAGTAGCCCAGTCAAGCACCTGACTTGAATCCAACTGAACAAGATTTAAAGATAATATGTTTAGAAGAATGGCCCAAAATCACACCTGAATACTGTGGCCGATTAATTTCTTCATATAGGTAGCGTCTTGAAGCTGTCATTACAAACAAAGGCTTCTTCACTGAGTACTAAATAAATTTCAGTTAGCGTGTTCAATACTTTTTTCCTCTGTCATTCCGCTTTATTACACATAAATGTCTGGTGAAAATTTTATGTGAATAGCCTCATTGGAAATATGTTTACTGAAAAAAATGTTGATGCATTCAATACTTATTTCCCTCCCTGTACTTGTTCTCCAAACACAAGCAAATGGAGGCGGTCATATCACAGAAAATATACAAACTGAATCTTTATTTAAAAAAAAAAAAAAAAAAAAAAAACATAACTTCTTTCTATGTGTACCTTTCTCTCTCTCTATCTCTCTCTTTCACACATACTTTCTCTCCCTCATTTTGGGCCAAATTTCATTAGAGGCATCGTTGAGGTAATTCAGGCTAAATTGCTTGCCGTGACCTGCCTTTCAATGTCCTGATGTTAGTTTAGAATTCAAGTAGCTCCTAGCTGTGCTAATGATGCATTAAAAGAGTGAAAGTGAGATGGTCCCATATTGCTGCTGTTACCTTTCTCATACTGATTTGTCTTACCTGTTATCTGACAGTCATTCAGGCCCAGAGAAAATGGTGCTTATCTTTCAATTTCTGTTCTTGTGAAGCAAGCAATAGCCAATATGGCCTCCTGGGAAACATAACATACTGTATAATAAAATATAATTTTCCAGCATCTAACAAATTAAAAAATAATTCACATACACATACAGAAAATGGAAAATTATTTTAAAAAGTACAGAATGTGTGTGTGTGGGGGGGCGTGTAGATAAATTCAGTGTGGTAGAATATTTTATATGCCAGGAAGAAGCAGACTGTCCCACTGTCATGAAAAGGTCACACTTCTCTTTGTGTTCAGTGAAGAAATTAGTCTTGCAGCAATAACAAATGTAAACTAGGAAACGTCTCTGGCAGCCATTTGCAAGGGCACAATGAGGCACAATGCTGATGGCATCTTCAAATAATCACCTTGGAGGTATGTGGCTGGCTGCTGTTTAACATTCAGCCTACTGGGAAAGGACAAGAGCTCCAGATATTGAGAGTAAATTGCTTTCTCTCATCTGCACACACACACGCACACACACACACACACACACACACACACACACACACACACACCTTTTAAATACTTCTTTATTTGGTTCCTCATAGGAGACAATTTTATTTGAAATGAAGTCAAAGGAAGGAAAATGCATGAATATTCTCAGAATTCTCCATTTGAGTATGTATGTGTAACAAGTTAAATAGTCAAATGTTAAAAAAGAGAGTTAAAGGAGTGTTTATTTTTCGCTGTTGTTCCATTTTAATGTGTTAATACATTGATAATTCAAGTAAGTATAACGCTGATCAGTCATCTATTAGGATGGTCTGAATCCTGCACTCTGGGATCGATTGATTTAGTCTCTGCCCACATACCTGGAGGAAAAGCAGTAATTTTCCATTCGAGTAAAGCTCTCGTGGAAGTAACACCAACCGTCATGCTTGTGACTTATTTCTCCTCTATATAGATAGGGGGACAACATATGCATGTACAGTCAATGCAGACTTATTGGCAACCTTCGAAAATGTGCACAAAAAGGTTTATGGAAAAAAAATTGTTACTGAAAATATGGGAGAAAAGTAAAATAAATTTCTTCAAAGAAAATAAAAATCTAATTATATTATTAACAAAACCACATCGACCCTGCATTTAGTACTTATGCAATCTCCCTGTGCTAACATAATCACACACAGTCTTCTCCTATAATGTTTGGTGAGATTGGAGAATACAGACCAAGGAATCTGAGACGCCTCAGAATTTCCCCAGGTTATGTCAAGTTTTAGGTAAGGAGACACAGTTGTCCATGTCAAAAGCTTGATTCTGTGGTAATTTTTGTGTGGATTTTGATGTATGTTTTGGATCATTGTCCTGTTAAAAGATCCAATCATGATCCAGTTGTAGCTTCCTGGCAAGAGAAGCTAAATATTAGTTTAAAATCCTTTGGAACTTCACAGAGGCCATGATAGCATGCATTTTAAGGTTTACAGGGCCTTTTTTAGAGGAAAAAAAAGCAGACCCACAACATCATAGATCCTCTATCATACTACAACAATGGGAAGTGTTTTTATTTTTTGCATAACCATCCTTTTTATGATAAACTCCAACCTGAGTGTTTGTTGCCAAAAAGCAATTCCCTTTCAAGGGGAACATCACGTTGCATTAGCTGAACATTGTGGGAAGCACCCTTGTGCGTAGCCGGTATCAGAAGCTTGTGTAACATCATGCCTATTTATAGGCCTGCCATGATCAGGTGACGTGACAATTAAGCGGGTTGCATGATATATAAACAACACCTGTGAACCGTTCCATCAGCCATATTATCGTCAGTGAGACTGCATGTCGGTTGTTTGTGTAACGGAACAAAAAGATGCTCTATCTTTTCTCAAAATCTCTGGACTTTTCTATCCCTTTAAAAAAAAAGAGAAGAAAAAAAAAGAATGAGTGAGAGATAAAAGTATGAGTGAGAGAATTCAGGAAGTGTGTTACGCCTTGCTCCCATTTCATCACGGGGAGAACTGCACACTTTCTGTGTGAAGTGTCTAGGGATAGAGCATGCCTCGGCAGCCCTCGAGAGGTCTGTCCGTGCACATTGTGAACGCCTTACATTAGCATATTTATAACCCCGCGATGTCAGATTATCCGGCCATCATGGGGAATGAACGGCATGGCTATTTAGCTATGCTGAAGGTGGAGGAGGCACTTGCGAGCTACCTCTCTCCATCAATGGCAGGTGATTTAGGGGGGCCGGCGTTGCCATTCAAGCCATGCAGTAGTGGGTCTTGCTTGTGGGTCACTGCAGACAATGGCAGTGTTGCAGACCTACCAAGCAGACCTGCTGATTGAGCTCGACATATGGAGTTGTCCGCAAAAAATAGAGGAGTATGCGGTCAATTTTAGATCTGCATCATATGAACTGTACTCTTCGGACATACAGGTTCAAGATGCTGATGCCCAAATTTATCGTTCCACAGATTTAGTTTGAGGACTGGTTTGTGATGATAGATCTAAAAGGTGCATATTTCCACATAGAAATATTACCCAGATACAGGAAGTTCCTGGGGTTTGCGTTGGAGGCAACCCATAGCAAGATCGGATTCTTCCCTTCGGGCTAGCTTTATCCCCTCGCACCTTCACAAAGTGCATGGATGTCATTCTGGCTCCATTGTGACTCCAGGGAATCCATGTACTACACTACCTGGATGATTGGTTAATTCTAGCACGATCCAGGAACCTGGCGGTTCAACATCGAGATTTTATTCTTGCCCACATGAAGAGCTTGGGGCTCAGGTTGAACCTCAGAAAAGTATGCTTTCTCCAGTGCAGTGGACAACTTTTCTAGGGGTTATAAGGATTCTACTACAATGAGGGTGTTTCTATTCGCCTCTGAGGAGACAACACACTGCCTGCTGTGGTTCGCCCTCACTTCTCCCACACCATTAGGGCTGGAACCCATGGTGCACATGTGGCTGAGGTCACATCTATATGCTTTTCCCCCGATCGCTCTGCTCCCACAAGTTCTATCAAGAATTCCTTAAGACGGTATACGTCTGCTGCTAGTAGCACCTTAGTGGCCAGCTTAAATATGGTTCTCAGAGATAATATCCCTGCTAGATGGCACTCCTTCTCAGATTCCCATCCGCAGGGATCTATTGTCTCAAGCCAGAGGGCTGATTTATCACCCTCAGCCGGAACTATGGAAACTGTGGGTCTGGGCCCTGAGGGACACCAGCTCACAGATTCTGGTCTCACAGCTGAGGTTGTATAGACCATGTAGAATGCAAAAACGCCACCCACAACGAAATTGTATTCACTCAAGTGGCAACTTTTTGTCTAGTGGTGTGAGGAACATCAGCTAGACCCAGTGAACTGTGCAATAGCTACAGTCTTGGAGTTCTTACAAGGACGTTTCTCAGCAGGGTTGGCTCCTCCTACAATCAGGGTCTACGTGACCACCATTTCAGCCAGCCACGCCCCTATTGATGGAGCCTCTGTGGGGCAACATCCTCTAACTTCGAGGTAGATGTGTGGTGTCAGGTGCCTGAGGCACATCTGCAGATCACGCATACCTTCCTGGGACCTTTCTGTGGTCCTGGAAAGTCTGTCAAGTGCCGCATTTGAGCCTTTAGTGTCAGCCTCTAGGAAGCTTCTGACTCTAAAGGTAGCTCTTCTGTTGGCCCTGACATCTCTCAAGTGAGTAGGAGCTCTACAAGCTCTCTGTTGCCCTTCATGCCTTGACTTTACCCCTGGATTATCCAAGGCCCTCCTGTATCCTAGGCTGGATTATATTCCTATAGTGCCTACATCTGTTGCCCAGCCACTAGTGTTGCAGCATGATAACGACCCCAAACACACCTCCAAGACGACCACTGCCTTGCTAAAGAAGCTGAGGGTGAAGGTGATGGACTGGCCAAGCATGTCTCCAGACCTAAACCCTATTGAGCATCTGTGGGGCATCCTCAAATGGAAGGTGGGGGAGCACAAGGTGTCTAACATCCACCAGTTCCGTGATGTCATCATGGAGGAGTGGAAGAGGACTCCAGTGGCAACCTGTGAAGGGCTGGTGAACTCCATGCCCAAGAGTGTTAAGGCAGTGCTGGAAAATAATGATGGCCACATAAAATATTGACACTTTGGGCCCAATTTGGACATTTTCACTTAGGGGTGTACTCACTTTTGTTTCCAGCAGTTTAGACATTAATTGCTGTGTGTTGAGTTATTTTGAGGGGACAGCAAATTTACACTGTTACACAAGCTGTACACTCACTACTTTACCTTGTAGCAAAGTGTCATTTCTTCAGTGTTGTCACATGAAAAGATATAATCAAATATTTACAAAAATGTGAGGGGTGTACTCACTTTTGTGTGATACTGTGTATATACATTTACATTTATTCACTTAGCAGACGCTTTTATCCAAAGCGACTTACAAATGAGAAAGATAATATATATATATATATATATATATATATATATATATATATATATATATATATATATATATACACACACATACTAAGCATGAGCAGTGAACCTGGAACACGAGGGGAAAAACACAAAGGCTGTGTCCAAAATCAAGTACTACCCTACTACACAGTAGGGGTAGTATTTCAGAATTCTCAGTGGTTAAGAAGCAGTAAGCAAAAAATACCCGGATGGCGTACTGCTGTTAGAATGGCCCAGTAAATCACCTGACTTGAATCCAATTGAACAAGATTTAAAGAGAATATTTTTAGAAGAATGGGCCAAAATCACACCTGAATACTGCAGCTGATTAATTTCTTCATACAGGAAGCGTCTTGAAACTTTCATTACAAACAAAGACTTCTCCACAAAGTATTTAATAAATTTAAGTTAGTGTGTTCTATACTTTTTTCCTGTGTCATTCCACTTTATTACACACAACTTCATTTATGGATTTTAATGTTTGGATTTCTTTAGTTAATACCAACATCTTGTGAAAATTTCATGTGAACAGCCTCATTGGAAATATATTTACTGAAACAAATGCTGACCCATTCAGTACTTATTTTCCCCCACTGTATGGCTGATCACTATACATTGCTCAATATCCGGCTGGCCAAAAGAGTTAACCTTAGCATATACAAATCAGATATGACAAGATTCTTGCCTGAAATGCCATGGAATAATGATTAACAACCAGTGGACTACAAACTGCACTAACTTGAGTAAATAACACAAGTAATAGTGGTTATCAGATGAAAAGCTACCTGAGTAATTACTTTACAAAATTATTTATTTTTATTATTTTAATAATAACCATGGCAAACATCATGAACATAAACCAAATTTATTTTGGCAATATACATCTCCAAAAGGATACTAGATTTTTAAGACTTTAAAGACCAGTTCTAAAGTTCCAAAAGATATCTCAGAACATGGGCCAAGAAATGCTAAAATAAACCTACCATATCTGAGGTTTGTGTAGGGGACATGGTTTTGTTTATACAGGAAGCACCAGTAATGCAAGGTACATAGCAATATGCAGTCATTTGAAAAAATAAGTACATGGAAAGCATGGAAATTGTTGTTTTTTTTTTTTTTGTTTTTTTTTTGTTTGTTTTTTTACATATTATTTGGACAAGCAAACTTTTCAACATCTTTGAAACCATACCTATTAATAACGTTGATATACTTGAACAAAACCACAAGGAAAATTTGCTTTTTCAAACATTTATTCAAAAGAAATATCAGATGATGTGATATTCTTCTGTGAGAAAGTCCAAGTAAGTACACCCTTAGCCTCAGAAGCTAGTATTGCCCTTTTTAGCAGAAAAAAAAGGCCATTTTGCATAATTGTCCACCAGTCTCTGACATCAGCTTGTTGGGATTTTTGACCACTCTCCCATGCAATTTTGTTTCAGTTGCAAGATGTTTGGTGGTTTTCTTGCATGTACTGCCTGTTTCAAATCCCCCCCAACCAACATTTCAATGGGATTCAAATCCAGGCTTGGCTAGATCATTCCATAACCCTCCATTTATTCTTTTTGAGCCATTTCTTGGTGGATATGCTAGTGTGCTTAGGATCATTATCCCATTGAAAGGTCCACTTTCAGTTCAACTTCAACTTTTGGACAAATGGCCTCAAATTATCTTCAAGCAGAATTTGATGTGATGCAGACTTCATTGTTGAATCAATGAATGCAAACTGTCCAGTCCCTGAGGCAGTGTAGCAACCCCAAACCATAACATTTCCACCACTGTGTTTCACTGTTATGAGGTGCTTCTGAAAAGCTGTCTTTGGTCTGCGCTAAACATGTCTGCTGTTACTGTGGCCAAAGAACTCTATCATTCTTTGATTTGTCTGTCCAGAGCACATTATTCCAAAAGGCCTGGTCTTTGGCTATATGCTCAGTGGCAAACTGTAGTCTTGCAAAGGCTTTTTCCTGGCATGCCTCCCATGCAGGTCAAATTTGTGCAATCTCTTCTGATTGTAGAAGCATGCACTTTGACACCAACAGTTGCAAGACATACTAGCAGATCCTGTGATTAAATTTTGGGGTTCTTGGAGACTTAGGGTTTTGCATCAGATGGTCTGCTCTTGGGCTGAATTCGCAATGTCTGGGACAGGGCCAGCATAACGTCTGACATGGGATTCCCAATACATCCCATATGTGCTGC
Source organism: Ictalurus furcatus (assembly GCF_023375685.1). NCBI lineage: Eukaryota > Metazoa > Chordata > Actinopteri > Siluriformes > Ictaluridae > Ictalurus > Ictalurus furcatus. Next base: position 13,451,693 of record NC_071274.1, read on the forward strand.
TGTGTCAGAGCTTCTCACAATGAAGTCATCTGCCAAACGGCACTGTGGCTGGGGACAGCATGCATTGGGCCAAAGTGCTTCATCAGGTGACAACACAAGGGTGGCAACAGCCAGCTCTATATTGGGCATGTGGTCAAGGCCATGGTTGGATGTGTCCTGCATGTTAGCTAATGCTCTACAGCCTGTTGGGAGATGAGAGAAATGTCTTGGGTCTGCCCAGCACCTCTGCAACTCCTCAATATATAGAGCTGAGGGTGGGACACAGAGAGCTGCAGACTGAGAGGTATTCCTGAAAAAAGCGCTCTGAGGAGTCACCTGAACAGGGGTTGCATCTAACCCCAGGCATGCCAAGGCCATTTTTACCACAGGCCTGACTGACGTCTGACTGGTCTCCGAGTCCTTCATTGTACTGTGGCTCATCCCCGGAGAATTGGGATGAGCTGAATGGGAGTTTTCAATTGCCCCCTCCTCGTCATAACCTCCATTGATAATTAGGCTCTCCGAGACCCTAGTGGAGAGTGCATCCTCCTTCTGGATCTCAAAAGCTGGTGACATTATTGGAGGCAGCACCATGAGAGGAGACTGCAGTGCAGCTGCAGCGGGACCACTAGCAGGCTGTGCACCAGGTGCTTGCAGATTAAGGAGGAGAGACTTAATCTCTGCAAACTCAGAAGCCAAGGTGTCTACCTACTAGGCTAGGGGATCTACTTTTCTGGGTTTATCCTTACCAGCCCCCCCCCCCCACACACGAATTGGTCTTATGGCGCTTTTGAGAGCTAGGAGACATGGCCTGTATAGGATGCGGTTGAGTGTCCAACCTGCCCTCTAGCTGGGCCAGCCTGGCTGCACATGCTGCTAAACTCATGCAGCTGCAGTTCATGCATGCCATCTCAGTCAGTCCCTCTCTTAAGTAGTCAACCCCCAAGCAAGAGGGACATCTATCATGGCCATCCTCTGGTTCAAGAGGGGCCTGGCAATCAGGACATTTCATAAACATGGGTACCAGCAGTGATTAATATCCATGTGATCATGGGGAATGACTCCACGATAAGTGTAAACAGAAAAATACAGGAGGGAATTCCAACCCGACACTCAAGTATTTAGCGTTGTGTAAGCATTAAGCCGAATAACACCAAACTGACCATTAAATGGAAATTGCTGATTGCCGAATTTGAGCGTGTCCACTCATCAACAGCGTTGATAGAGTTCACTTACATTTTGCTGTATAGCGCCTTATCCAAAGTTAAACAATCACAAAAAAGGCTTAGCCACTGTCTTTGGAGGATGAGAATTCAATCCAATTCAATTAAATTTTATTTGTATATCGATTTTTATGGACATTGTCTCAAAGCAGCTTTGCAGAAACATATAAACACAGGATACAGATTTTAAATGTGTGAATTTATCTCTAATGAGCAAAGCCGGTGGTGACCATGGCAAGGAAGAACTCCCTAAGATAATATGAGGAAGAAACCTTCAGAGGAACCAGACTCAAAAGGGAACCCATCCTCATCTGGGTAACAATGGACAGTGTGAAAGTAAAGGGAAGTTCATTATAGTTTTTATATGAAGTCTGTTTTGCTGAACTGATCCACTGTTCAGTAATGGAGACTTGAGTGCAAAATTGTATGTGGAAATTACAGTCCTAAGGCCATAGCAGCAACCATAGTTCCAGGACCACAGCACAACTGTTCATATGAAATTGAGGTCCAATACCATTTCCATGGTACGTCAAGCGGCACCATCCTCAGCAATCTCAGCAATCTCCAGGCTGCACTGCTTGGGGACGTCCTCAATAGCAGAATGTAGCCTCCAGTTGATGAGAACTCCAACCAGAAGCAGGGCATAAGGATGGTCCAGGCAGGGCCGGCGAGCAGAAAGGTCAGGATCACTGGCATCTCTGGAAAATCATGTGTAGCTCAACAGAAGGAGAGAGGGAGAGGGAGGAAAAGAGATAAAGAGATTGTTAGGTATGCTTATTATAGTGTGATGGATAGGACTATATACTTTGCATATGTTGTGGATAAAAATGACATGAAATAAACATGAGGGAGACGTAGTATGAGTAATATGTAGTTTATTGATAATTCACAGGACTGGTGGGTGCGTAATCTTGAGGAGAGCGGTTGGGGGAAGAAAATGGGGTGCGTCCTGGGGACATGGGATGGTCAGCGAAGGTGAAGTGAGAGGACCACTGAGAGTGGGGCGGACTGGCAGGTGAGAAGAGGGAAGAATGGTCAGGGCCCAGGTCAGAGAAGGTGACATCTTCCTCAGACTGAAAGCTGGAGGGGGGTTTTGGCTGTGTAGAGGCATCAATACACACATTCACGGGGCAGATTCTGTATCGGAGAGGGGGGGGAACCCCGCATTTCCATTTCCAGAGGGGGTGCTGCGAAGAAAGTTAAGTAGCACCATGATATCAGCAGTGAGATGCGCAAGCTGATAATGAGTGTCCAGATCAAGATCCAGATCCAGATCCAGTAAAGGGGAGAAGAAGGACTGACGATGGGCACCTAGACACACAGAAGCGGTATTAGGCGGATATTGACAAATTGGATTTACACTTTAAAGATCTTTTAAGAGTACTACACTATGGTTTATTAGTCGAAGAGTCAAACAGAAGTATAAGAGCTGAGGAGCGCTAACACACACACACACTCTCGCACAGTCAAGGGCGGGCATGTAGACATAACACACACACACATAACATTATAACTTTATAAGAATAATAAAAAGGAGTATTAAGATATTATAAGGGTAATATCTGATAATAATAATAGTATAGAATCTTTATAAAATACAGAATAGTAGGATACAGAACAGTAGAAGGGTAATATAATGATATTATGAAGTAGGAAGTACAGTAAACCGTTTTTCAAGCAGTATAACTATATATAAAATATAGAGCAAATATGAAAATAAATTATAAACTAGAAATACAAGAAAATGTAACTTACTCATAATTCAGATGGTGAAGATTCTTGTCTCGCAAGGAAGGCCTTAATTTTAAGAGAAAACCATGAGGAGCCATTTATAAGGGTAGCTGAGTCAAGTATTTGATTAATTTAAACTAAGTCATAAGAAATGTGATGACCACTAACCTTAGCCCTATCATGGGCATGGATATGGAGCCAACACAGAATACAAGGTATATCTGTTTTTATTATTATTATTATTATTATTATGGTTAATTTATTACAATTTATGATCAAATAATAATAATTAGAGTTCGTTTTACTTTGTTTACTTTCCAGGAGTTCACTTTTAAATCTTTTTATGAGAAGTAACAATAACTGAATTTACCTCAATTCGTATTGAATACTATGAAAATAAGACAAAAACAAAAGCACAATAAAATACACCCACAAAAACAATAAAATCATATGAAATAATATAAAACGTGGTACTGGTCTCTGGTCTCTTTAAAAAAAAAAAAAGAAGAAGAAGAAAAGAACAGCAAAAGAAAATGATTAGCCTCACTAACAGGTGTTTTGGGTATCCCCCATGCAATAAAAACTTGGAAATAACACTTGCTTCTTTGTCTGCACACAATCAATTCAGGCTGTATTTGTCTTCCTAGACACAGTTTTAACAACATTGCAAACCAATAGTTTTATAAAACAAATGCTGAGGAACTCATTTTTATATTAGAACTGTTCATTTCAGTACTACCCATGTGTATTTTACTATGTGTTGAATTAAGTCAAATCATATTATGCATATAAAACACCACTGAGAACATAAAGCAATCCAATGCAAACCAATATAAGAAAATCATTCATACCCGCATGTTACATTTCGTGATGTAACATAGTTATGACGGATGCAAATGCAGTTTAACAGTTTTATTTAAGAGAGAGACAGGCAGACAAATCCAAAACGTGGACCAAAACATAATCCAAAAACAGGCAAAAGGTCAGGCGATCTGCAATCAGTCATACACTAGGCAAAGCAGGAATCAAAGTCGTGGTCACGGGATACAGGGTCGATAAACCAGACGAGAAACATGAACTATGACAGGGAACTGGGAGCGGATAACCCAACGTGAACTAAATCTAATGATTAACTCTAACAAGGACTTTAACATGGATCTAAACTATGACAAGGACTATGACTATGAACTACAATACAATCTATTCTAATCTAATCTAACTCAATATTCCACGTTGTGTGCTGGGAGGCGAGCGGTATATATGCGGACATGATCAGTGTCATAAATGCTCACAGCTGAGGGCGATTCAGCCACACGTGAAAATCCAAGCCAATGACAGAACAGGGAGGAGACATGACAGAAACATAAACAAACACACGTGTCCAAATGTCACTACTGTCAACAACGGAAAAGCAGGTGCTCGCGCATTCGCACTTAGAGTAAGCTGCTTCAAGGGGAAATCGTGACAGAATCCCCCCCCCCCCCCCCCCCCAGGGCACTCCTCCCGGAGTGCCATGAAACATCCATCTCCATTGGCGGCCCCAGCCCCCTGGGCAGAATGTCCCAAGCAGAAACAGGAGACCGCACGGCATTCTTAACGAGACAAAAAAGCAGAGCGATGTTCACGGCAGGGCAGGAAAGCAGAGTGACATCCACAGCAGGGCAGGAAAGCAGAGCGATGTTCCCGTCGGAGCAGGGAAGCAGAGCGATGTTCCCGTCGGAGCAGGGAAGTAGAGCGACGTCCTCGGCGGAGCAGGGAAGCAGAGGTGCTCGCGCATTCGCACTTAGAGCACGCTGCTTCAAGGGGAAATCGTGACACCGCACCACAAAGAATATACCTCTATCAGTTCTATTCAGAGCGCTTGATGACAAATTGTATTATTTACCACTGAGGATTATCAGCCTCATTTTTACTCATCTCACATTACTAACTTGGCCAGACATCTCTTTACTGCTTGCCTAGCTGTGTGTCTCATCACCCTTAAATATGTAATCTCACCTCGTCTAAGGCTGGACCCCTTAACAGAGATATTGCAAAATCCTGTCTCTAGTCCCCAAATCATATTCCACTTCCTCGCCTCCTGTCTGTAGTAAATTCACCACTAAAGGCTGAATGTGGCACTCTCTATGTGCCACATTATCACCATGTTGACCCCGAGTTAAATTGCCAGTTGTCTCACCTGACTTTCTATTTAGCTCCTGTATTTGCAGCTGAATTATCACTTTTCCCACTCCATTACCACACCATTATCAACCTCATACCCTGAGGTTTTGTACCTGATTTATTTATTTATTTTTTTGTCTCAGGTTTGGTACAGTGAGGGAAAAAAGTATTTGATCCCCTGCTGATTTTGTACGTTTGCCCACTGACAAAGAAATGATCAGTCTATAATTTTAATGGTAGATTTATTTGAACAGTGAGAGACAGAATAACAACAAGAAAATCCAGAAAAACGCATGTCAAAAATGTTATAAATTGATTTGCATTTTAATGAGGGAAATAAGTATTTGATCCCTCTGCAAAACATGACTTAGTACTTGGTGGCAAAACCCTTGTTGGCAATCACAGAGGTCAGACGTTTCTTGTAATTGGCCACCAGGTTTGCACACATCTCAGGAGGGATTTTGTCCCACTCCTCTTTGCAGATCTTCTCCAAGTCATTAAGGTTTCGAGGCTGACGTTTGGCAACTCGAACCTTCAGCTCCCTCCACAGATTTTGTATGGGATTAAGGTCTGGAGACTGGCTAGGCCACTCCAGGACCTTAATGTGCTTCTTCTTGAGCCACTCCTTTGTTGCCTTGGCCATGTGTTTTGGGTCATTGTCATGCTGGAATACCCATCCACGACCCATTTTCAATGCCCTGGCTGAGGGAAGGAGGTTCTCACCCAAGATTTGACGGTACATGGCCCCGTCCATCATCCCTTTGATGTGGTGAAGTTGTCCTGTCCCCTTAGCAGAAAAACACCCCCAAAGCATAATGTTTCCACCTCCATGTTTGACGGTGGGGATGGTGTTCTTGGGGTCATAGGCAGCATTCCTCCTCCTCCAAACACGGCGAGTTGAGTTGATGCCAAAGAGCTCCATTTTGGTCTCATCTGACCACAACACTTTCACCCAGTTGTCCTCTGAATCATTCAGATGTTCATTGGCAAACTTCAGACGGGCATGTATGTGCTTTCTTGAGCAGCGGACCTTGCGGGCGCTGCAGGATTTCAGTCCTTCACGGCGTAGTGTGTTACCAATTGTTTTCTTGGTGACTATGGTCCCAGCTGTCTTGAGATCATTGACAAGATCCTCCCGTGTAGTTCTGGGCTGATTCCTCACTGTTCTCATGATCGTTGCAACTCCACAAGGTGAGATCTTGCATGGAGCCCCAGGCCGAGGGAGATTTACAGTTCTCACCAAGCTGCTTGGCAATGGTCTTGTAGCCCATTCCAGACTTGTGTAGGTCTACAATCTTGTCCCTGACATCCTTGGAGAGCTCTTTGGTCTTGGCCATGGTGAGTTTAGAATCTGATTGATTGATTGCTTCTGTGGACAGGTGTCTTTTATACAGGTAACAAGCTGAGATTAGGAGCACTCCCTTTAAGAGTGTGCTCCTAATCTCAGCTCGTTACCTGTATAAAAGACACCTGGGAGCCAAAATCTTTCTGAAACCTCGAAACCTTAATGACTTGGAGAAGATCTGCAAAGAGGAGTGGGACAAAATCCCTCCTGAGATGTGTGCAAACCTGGTGGCCAACTACAAGAAACGTCTGACCTCTGTGATTGCCAACAAGGGTTTTGCCACCAAGTACTAAGTCATGTTTTGCAGAGGGGTCAAATACCTATTTCCCTCATTAAAATGCAAATCAATTTATAACATTTTTGACATGCGTTTTTCTGGATTTTCTTGTTGTTATTCTGTCTCTCACTGTTCAAATAAATCTACTATTAAAATTATAGACTGATTATTTCTTTGTCAGTGGGCAAACGTACAAAATCAGCAGGGGATCAAATACTTTTTTCCCTCACTGTACCTGAGACATTGTGTAAAGAATTCCATCCAAAGTTAAATTTCACAAATTCTTAACAACTACGAATTCTACAGGTTGCAGTACACTAGAAATTCACTTAACTATTGCTAACTTTTCATATGGTGCAAATTCTTATTAATTTGCAATCAAATAAGCATGCTGACCATACCTAGTTTATACATTTACATTTATTCATTTAGCAGACACTTTTATCCAAAGTGACTTACAAATGAGGAAATACAAGCAAAGCGATGTATAAAGTGGAGAACTATACAAGTAGTGCTACCATACAAGATACAATTTTTAATTGAGTTCTAGTAAAGCAAAGTGTGCAGAGTAGAGCTGTAAGTGCCAGAGTAATTTAAAAAAAAAAAAAAATTCATTTTTTTAAAAAGGATAATGTGAGGTTTGCGTGTTAGGGGTTATTTAGGTTTTCACGGAAGAGGTGGGTCTTTAGCTGTTTTTTTAAGATAGTGACAGATTCTGCCGTCCGGATTGTGGTTGGAAGTTCATTCCACCACTGAGGGACAGTTAGTGTGAAGGTTCTGGAAAGGGACCTTGAGCCATGCTTAGTAGGCACTACTAAGCGTCGGTCGTTAATCGATTGCAGATTGTGTGAGGGAACGTAAGCCTTCAGGAGAGTGTTGCGGTAGGGTGGTGCTGTTCCAGACAAGGTCTTGTACGTGAGCATCAAGGCCTTGAATTTCATATGGGTGGCTACAGGAAGTCAGTGAAAGGGGATGAAAACGGGTGCAACATGGGTTCTTTTGGGCTGGTTGAAGACGAGGCGTGCTGCTGCATTCTGAGTCATCTGAAGGGGTTTTATGGAGCTGGCTGGGAGGCCCAAGAGTAGTTCATTGCAGTAGTCCAGTTCAAGTTTATGTGGTTTTATTGTCATATTTCAACCATATACAGTTGGTACAGTACACAGAGAAATGAAACAACGTTCCTCTAGGACCATGGTGCTACATAAAACAACACACTACCCACATGAGACGACACAGAACTAAATAAGATCTGCAAACATTCTACATAAAGTGCACATGCAGAAATGTGCTAAAAATACAGGACAGTACAGTAACTACTAAAACAGGAGAATAGGCACAATAAGTGAAAGTGTAGCACCGAAGAGTACACAGTTTTAATGTGGAAGTGTCTGATATAACAGGTAGTGCAGAAGATAGGTGCCAAGGAGTAACAATGTAAGTTAAAAATGGTATCAATCTGAACATAACATGCTATAATTGAGTATTGAGCAAATTAGCTTACACCAAATATAGACATAGCAGTTATTGTAGTAGCAGCCAGGTACATAGTGACAATAAATTAAATACTATATTTTTATAATACAGTAACAGCAAAAGTGCAACAGTGTCAATACAGGAATGTGCAAATATTTCAGTGGGAGTGGGATGGTGTTCAGTTCAGAGTGTGTGCGTGTGTGTGTGTGTGTGTGTGTGTGTGTGTGTGTGTGCGTGCATGTGTGTGTATCAGTCCAGTCTCTGAGTATTGAGGAGTCTGATGGTTGGTTGAAGATGTTATACAGTCTTGTTGTGAGGGCCCTTTCGGTACTTTTTTCCAGACGGCAGGAAGGTGAAGAGTTGTGTGAGAGGTATATGGGGTCCTCCACAATGCTGGTGGCTTTGCGGATGCAGCATGTGGTGAAAATCTCTGTGATGGGGGAGAGACCCCAATGATCTTCTCAGCTGTCTTCTCACTGTTCACTGCAGGGTGTTGCGATCCAGTGAGGTGCAATTTCTGAACCAGACAGTGATGAAGCTGCTCAGGATGCTCTCAATAGTTCCTCTGTAGAACATTGTGAGGATGGGAGGTTTGAGATGGGCTTTCTTCAGCCTTCACAGAAAGTGGAGACACTGCTGGGCTTTCTTGGCTATGGAGCTGGTGTTCAGGGACCAGGTGAGGTTCTCCGTCAGGTGAAAACCAAGGAGTTTGATGCTTTTAACCATCTCCACGGAGGAGCCAACAATGTTCAGGGAAAGTGGTCGCTTCATGCTCTCCTAAAGTCAACAACCATCTCTTTTGTTTTGTCCACATTCAGAGACAGCTGCTGCACCTCCTCCCTGTATGCTGACTCGTCGTTCTTGCTGATGAGACCCACCACAGTCGTGTCATCGTCGAACTTGATGTGATTGGAGCTGTGCATTGCTGCACAGTTGTGAGTCAGCAGAGTGAACATCAGTGGACTGAGCACACAGCCCTGAGGGGCCCCCGTGCTCAGCATGGTGGTGCTGGAGAAGTTGTTCCCAATCCAGACTGATTGAGGTCTCCCAGTCAAGAAGTCCAGGAACCAGTTGCAGATGGAGGTGTTCAGGCCCAGTAGGTTCAGCTTTCCAATCAGGTGCTGAGGAATGATTGTGTTGAATGCTGAACTGAAGTCTATGAACAGCATTCAAACATAGGTGTTTTTCTTGTCCAGGTGGGTGAGGGCCAGATGTAGGGTGCTGGTGATGGCATCATCTGTTGTGCAGTTGGTGCGATATGCAAACTGCAGCGGGTCCAGTGAGTGGGGCAGCAGGGTCTTGATGTGCCTCATGACGAGCCTCTCAAAGCACTTCATGATGATGAATGTGAGTGTGACGGGACTTGAGACTTCTTCGGCATGGGGACAATGGTGGTAGCTTTGAAGCACGTTGGAAGGATGTCGCTGCTCAGGGAGATATTGAAGATGTCAGTGAAAACATCTGCTAGCTGATCTGCCACATCCTCTGAGCACTCTGCCAGGAATGTTGTCCGGTCCAGCAGCCTTCTGTGGGTAGACTCTGTGTAGAGTTTTGCTCACATCAGCCATGGTTAGACACAGCACCTGGTCGTTGGCAGAAGGGACACTGCCACATCATTCTGTGCCTCAAACCGAGCATAGAAGTTGTTCAGCGCATCTGGAACGGATACATCACTGTCACAGGCGGGTGATGTTGTCCTGTAGTTGCTGATTGCCTGAATGCTCTACCACATGCGCTGCGTGTTGCCGCTATTCATGAAGTGACTGTGGATTTTCTGGGCGTGCGCGCGCTCTGATGGCCTCTCTGATGGCCCAGGACAGTTTGGCCCTCGTTGTTCTTAGGGCTGCCTTGTATGCGTGCCCTGAAAGTGGAATCTCGGGTCCTCAGTAGTGCTCACACCTCCAGTCATCCACGGCTTCTGGTTGGAGCGTGTGGTGATGGTCTTGGAGACAGTGACATCATTGATGTACTTGCTGATGTAGCTGGTCACTGATGCCATGTATTCCTCCAAGTTGGTGGAGTTGCTGTCAGTTGCAGCCTCCCTGAACATGTCCCAGTCAGTGTGCTCAAAACTTCAAGTCCTGAAGAGCAGAGAAGGCTCCTGCTGGCCAGGTTTTCACCTTTTTTAAAACTGATTTGGAGCATCTGACAAGCAGTCTGTATGCTGGGATTAGCATAACAGAGATGTGGTCAGAGTAGCCGAGGTGAGGGCGGGGCTCTGCCCTGTATGCACTGGGCATGTTTTGAAAACAAGATCCAGCGTGTTCGCCCCTCTCATTGCAAAGTCCACATGTTAGTGAAATTTAGGGAGCACTGTTATGAGATTCACATGGTTGAAATCTCCGGCGATAATAAACAGTCCATCGGGGGGTGTGTACTGCAGTTCGCTAATAACCCCATACAGTTCACAGAGCGCTTCCTTAGCATTAGCGCTGGTGGGAATGTATACTCCGATTATAAGGACAGTGGTGAATTCCCGTGGTAAATAAAATGGTCTGCATCTAACAGTCACAAACTCCACCAGCGATAGCAGTAACTAGAAACTAGCACAGAGTTCTTGCACCATTCCGTGTTGATGAAAACACACAAGCCACCATCGCAAGCCTTACTGCACAGAGCTGCATTTCTGTCGGCACGAAATGAGGCAAGCCCATCTAGATGAATGGAGGCTTCCAGAACTTGGTCGCTGAGCCACATCTCAGTGAAAACAAAGACGCAGCAGTCTCTAAACTCACGCCGCATTGCCTGCTGGAGTCGGATGTAATCCAGTTTATTATCCAGGGAGCAGACATTGGAGAGCAGGATGGATGAGAAAGCCGGCCGGCTAGGGTTTGCTTTTAGCCTAGCGTGGACCCCCGCCCTATTCCCACTCATCTGCTTCCTCACACAGCGCTTTCGACATCCCCTTCCCTGTCCACCGGCATCAGGCAATGCCGAGGACTGGAGGCCTGGTCTCCGCAGCAAGCCGAGATTGCATAGCTTCTCCAGCAGGTCATCATGCAGGTTGGTTGTTGCATGATTTCTGTATTTTAGCAGTGTCTGGCGATCGTAAACATGAACCTGGTTTCTCTGTTGTCCATGTGCTGTAAAAAGACAGGATACACAACAAAAATAGCACCACTTTGGATCTGGAGAGGCCGCTGAGTGCTAATGCCACACCGCCATCTTGGAATCTCAGTTTTGATATGACAAGAGCTTGGACTAGTCGTCTTGTAGATAGGGTCTGATTTTCTTGATGTTGTACAGAATGAACCTACTGGACTGTGCAGTTGTTGAAATGTGGCTGTCCTGGTTGGCTCGAGTGTGGTGGAGCCAAGCTGAACAGTGAGGTTGTGGTTGATTGAGGTGCAGGCTGGGATGACGAGAAGCTCAGATTTTGTCAAGTTGAGCTTAAGGTGGTGTTCCCTCATCCAGTCCGAGATGTCATATAGGCAGGAATTCGTGCAGAGACAGATGGATCATCGGGCTGGAAGGACAAATAGAGCTGGGTGTCATCAGCATAGCAATGCTGTATGAGAATATGAGAAGCCATGAGACTCAATCACCTGCCCTAGAGATGTAGTATAAATAGAAAAGAGCAGAACTGACCCCTGAGGAACCCCAGTTGGGAGTTGCTGAGTTTTAGAAATACCTCCCCTCCACAATACCTTGAAGGATCTGTCTGAGATAGGATTCCACCCAGTGCAGTGCTGTTATGGTGATGCCTAGACTGGAGAGAGTTGACAGGAGGATCTGATGATGCACAGTGTTGAAAGCAGCAGAGAGGTCGAGTAGGATGGGGATAGATGATCTTGAGTTTGCTCTTGCTTGTCGTAAGGCTTCAGTGACAGAAAGCAGAGCAGTCTCCGTAGAGTGACTGCTTTTGTAGCCTGATTGCTTGGTGTCCAGGAGGTTGTTCTGTGCGAGAAAATTGTAGAGTTGATTGAAAACAGCTCTTTCAAGGATTTTGGAAAGAAAAGGGAGGAGGGAAACCGGTCTGCAGTTGTCAACTGCAGTAGGGTTAAGTGATGTTTTTTTTTAAGCAGAGGGGTAACCCATGCCTGCTTAAATGAGGTAGGACATGTGCCAGTAGAGGGGGATGTGTTTAAAGATGTGTGAGTGCAGGTAATAGTGTGGGAGAGATGGACTGAAGTAGGTGAGAAGGGATAGGTTTAAGAGGACAGGTTGTGGGACGGCTAGAGAGGAGGAGTTTTGAGACATCAGTCTCTGAGAGGGGAGAGGAGGCCAGTTGAGAGGTACATGGAGGAGGAGCCGGTCTATGTGTGTCTGGGGTTAAGAACAGGTTCCTGATTGATGTAACCCTCTTGGACAAGAAAGTGGCAAAGTCGTCTGCAGTGAGAGAGGTAGGGGAAGGGGGAGGAGGAGGACAAAGAATAGAATAAAAAGTTTTGAAGAGAGTATGGGTGTTGGGAGAGCTGCCAATCTTCTCTTGGTAGTATATGGTTTAAGCAGTGGAGATTCTATGGGAAAAATAGGAGAGAAGTTTTTATAGTACCATTCTGGACCATATGAATGTTGTTTATTGTATGATTATCTCGATGACTGTGCATAGAATGGCATTAAATTATACAAGCCGAATTTTCTTTGTTTGATCTACCACTTGCAATCGAAACGACTGTGGTTATTGTCCTGTAAAGACAATTATGATATTTAGTCTTAGAGGTCTATGCCATTTTGCATTGTTTTGATACGTACAGTATATTAAACAGTGAATAAAAATGTAAGCATCTCAAATAGACATTTGGTCTTTATATGTGGTGTTTCTGAATGATCATACATATGATTAGTAAAAAAATGTTTTTTTTTTTAAATGCTGTGCCTGTTTATAGTACTTCTTGAAAATTGGACAATAAGTAAATGCAAATTCAAAAAATCCTGCTGGTGCTGGATTATAATCTAAAAAAGAAAGAAAAAAATATATTTTATCTTTACTTCTAATGTGTGAATTTACAAGTGGATTGTAGTTGTGTTCCCTTTCAAAGGGAACTCAATGTTGCGTGTGCTTCACGCTGTGGGAAGTGCCCTCTCGCATGACTGATATCTGAAGCTTGTGTAACATCATGCCTATTTATAAGCCTGCCATGACCAGGTGACATGCCAATTAAGCATGTCGTGTGATATAAAAACGGCACCTGTGAACCGCGCCGTGTGCCTTATTATCTTCAGCAAGACTGCATGTCAGTCGCAAAAAGACTTCATTTCCTCACAATCTTTTTTTAACAAAAAGAAAAATATCTCTAGTTTTCTGTCCCTTTAAAAAAAGAAAAAGCAGAAAAGTATGAGTGAGATACATTTTACGGGTGAAGTGTCTAAGGATGGAGCATGCCAGGGCAGACCTCATGAGGTCTGACTGTGCGCATAGTGAACGCCTTATAATTAGGCAGCTCCGCTCGTGGCTTGCTTTCCTCTCAGCCAAAGGGAGTTAGGTTTCAGAGCCTCGCCTATCTGGGCCAGCCGCTGCCAGGCTCAGGTCATGGGGATCTCGTATGGATCTGGAAGAGGAGCCAGAGACAAGTGCTGCTCTATCTCTTCCTCTGTCCTCCGGGTCCAGCTCTGAGACGGATTTTGGAGCTCGCGTTGCAACTTCTTCTTCCGCTATATATAGCTATATATATATAGAACGCAAAAAAAAAAAAAATCCTCACTGACTCTGAGGAGCCAGAAGGGAGAGTAGCTCTCAAGCAGATTAAGAGCTGCTGAAGTGATTATTAAGGCAGTTGAAAAACTAAATCTAGACTGGCCCAGGGAAGAGGAAGTGGCTCGTAGCAGGCTGGACAAGCGCTTTTCCCCAGTGAAAATAAATCTCCCTCACACTGCAGAAAACTCCCCTTTTTTCCAGAATACATGATGAAATTTCACACTTCTGGGGAAAACCATACAGTAGCCGTATTTGTAACCACTCAATGTCGGATTATTCAGCCATCATGGGGAATGAACTGCACAGCTATTTAGCTAAGCCGAAGGAGCAGGAGGCACTTGCAAGTTACCTCTCTCCATTGACGGCAGGTAATTTAGGGGGGCCAGCTTTGCCATCCAAGCCATGTAAAGCCACCTCGGCATTGGTATTGCAGTGTTGCAGGCCTGCCAAGCAGACCTGCTGAGTGAGCTCAACATATGGTGGCATTCAGTGAGGTTGTTAGGGCAGTTAGCCCCCAGTATTACTGTAGGGCCCCCATTAACCAATGTCATCCCAAGTTTTCAGTTTTCTCTGGTCAGCGAGCTGTCACAGGGGAATGAAAATCTGATGCTTTCCCTCTAACAGAATGTGGAAGAGTTAATGTCACTGAAATACCTTTTGGCAGCATGGAAACTACTGCCAAAGGTGTCTCCATGGGTTCTGTACAGCATAGAAAATGGTTACTGGGTCCAGTATAGAGCTCAATCCCCCTGGTTTCGAGGTGTGCTCACCACAGTAGTCAGTATAGTACTCTTCGGACAAGCAGGTTCAAGATGCTGATGCTTAAACTTATCGTTCCACAGATTCAATTTGAGGACTGGTTTGTGACGATAGATCTGAAAGATGCATATTCCCACATAGAAATATTGCACAGTCACAGGAAGTTCCTGAGGGTTGCGTTTGGAGGCATCACATATCCGGTTCTTCCTTTTGGGCTAGCTTGCACAAAGTGCATGGATGTCATGTTGGCTCCATTGTGACTCCAGAGCATCCGTGTACAAAACTACCTGGATGACTGGTTAATTATAGCTTGATCCAGGGTACTGACGATTCAACATTGAGATGTTGTTCTTGCCAACATGAAGAGCTTGGGGCTCAAGTTGGACCTCGAGAAAAGTATGCTTACTCCAGTGCAGAGGACAACTTTTCTGGAAGTTATAAGGATTCTACTATGATGAGGGCATTTCTATCCCCAACAGGCGTAGGGTCAATCCTATGAACATTGAGCAAGAAAAAGCTGGATCTTGGCATCCCCTCCAGTTTCTACGCGAGACTGTTGGGGCTTATGGCAGCAGCAGCCAATGTCAGACCGTTGGGCCTATTGCACAGGAGACAATTTCAGTGGTGGCTGAAAAGTCAGGGGTTTGTACGATGATGAAACCTCAAAGTAATCAGTCACGCAAAGATGCCTACCTACTCTGTGAAATTGGAGGTGTCCCCGGTTTCTAGCCTTGCGTCACACTCTAGTGGTGTCTCCTAATCAAAAGACGGTAATGACAGGCACCTCTCTCATGGGCTGGGGCATGGTCTTAGATGGCTGTCCATCTCACGGTCTCTGGAGCAGCCTGCATCTGGAGTGGCATATGAATCGCCTAGAAATGCGGGCCGTGTTTCTAGCACTGAAAATCTTTCTTCCTCAATTGAGAGGTTACCATGTGTTAGTTGTGACAGACAATACAGCGGTGGTCTCACATTTCAACCACCAGGGAGGATTATGTTCGTGCCCCATGTTCAGGCAGGTGCAACTAATTCTTCTCTGGGCAGAGGGAAGGTTTTAGTCAGTGAGTGCAATGTACATTCTGGGCAACTGGAATGTGGGGGCAGCCATCCTGTTGAGGCAGGGGCTGAGGCTCAGGGATTGGTGGCTCCATCCAGAAGTGGTGGAGTCCATATGGCAGAGGTTCAGCCAAGGGGAAGTGGACGTGTTTGCTTCCAAGGAGACAACACACTGCCCGCTGTGGTTTGCCCTCACTTCATGGCACCATGGTGCACATGTGGCATAGGTCACATCTGTACATTTTTCCCGTGATCACGCTGCTCTCACAAGTTCTAGCGAGTGTTCCCCAAGACTGTCTACGTCTGCTGCTAGTAGCACCTTATTGGCCAACTCGAATATGGATGAATATCATGGCACTCCTTGGGAGATTCTCATCCACATGGATCTACTGTCTCATGCCAGAGGGCCGATTTATCACCCTCGGCCAGAACTATGTAAACTGTGGGTCTGGCCCCTGAGGGGCACCAGCTCATAGATTCTGGTCTCACAACTGAGGTTGTAGAGACCAAGTTGAAAGCTAGAACACTATCCATGAGGAAATTGTATGCGCTCAAGTGGTGACTTTTTGTCTTGTGGTATGAGGAACATCAGTTAGACCAAGTAAACTGCCCAATAGTCTTTGAGTTCTTACAAGTAAGTTTCTCAGCAGGGTTGGCTTCTTCTACAATCAGGGTCTACGTGGCCATTATTTTGGCCAGCCACGCCCCTATTCATGGAGCCTCTGTGCTCTAACATCGAGATTTATGCGTGGTGTCAGGTGGCTGAGGCCCATCTGCAAAACACACATACCTTCCAGGGACCTTTCTGTGGTCCTGGAAGATCTGTCAGGTGCCCCATTTGAGCCGTTAGTGTCAGCATCAGAGAAGCCTTTTTTTTTGTTTGTTTGTTGTTTTTTTTTTTTTACAAAATAAACAAAGTTTATTGCCATATGTACACCAATTATAATACAAAAAAAAATCTTTTTGTCAACAAACCAGATCATCTTGAAATATATAACCCGATATGCATAGAGAAAGAATCCTTTATATGTTGTCGTTTCAAAGTCAATTGATCCACCACTGACAATCTTTTTTAATCTGCATCTAAAGTCTGATGTTTAACATGATTGATTAATGAATTAATTATTGTAGGTGTATAGATACTAATGACTTCAAAAATAAGTGAAGGAACTAAACTCTCACAACTTTTGTAAAGGTCATCACAGGATGAGATGTGCAGAATTCGCTAAATGTTCACTGCTCCTTCCTCATCTTTGTCCTCCTCTTCTTCATCTGAGTCTTCATCACTCTCACTGTACTGCACAGTGGCTCGGTTTGTGTTTACGAAAAGGTCCCGTTCATCCTCAGAGTCACTGCTGTCGCACTCGTCCTCTCCCTCATCTTGATCTTTGCTTTTAGTATCCTTTTTCTGCGCTTCTTCCTGCATCTGCTTTCTTACCCCACCCACCTCGAATCCTTTAGGCCAGATGCCAAGTTTCCTCAAATAGTGAATATGGTCCCTGTACAGAATGAAGTTGATCTCTCCTTTCACCTTGTCACCTTCCTCAATAGGATCTACAATAACAAAATCCCCTCTTTTGATCGAAATGTTCTTGCGGAACTTTGTGGGCATGCTGAGCAGAAATCTCTCACCACTCTCAGTCACAGCCTCATGAAGGTTATTGCCATTGCTTCCCATAATCCTCATAATCTGCTGTTTCTCATTAGGTGTGATGTAGTCCCCCAGAACTTCCTTGACAACATGCTTGCGCTTGGTTGCTTTGGACATCGTTGATGATCTCTGAAATGCTCTGTATCTTCAGAGGATGAGTCTGCGAGTGTTGTCTAATTTCCATGACAATTTGGCGTCCCTGGCTGGGCTGCACGAGTCTTTTCAGCTTTTCTGGACACCAAGCAAACTGGAGGACGCCCGTAGAAATGTTTCACCCTGAAGCCTGTGTTGACATGCAGGTGGTTTGCCCTTTATTGTGCAGAATGAAAGACTGATGCAGCCTTACCACTGACAAATTGCTGTATGTGGACTCGCCCTCACAGGTAAACACAGTGGTTAAGACAGGATACTGATCAGTAGGGCATGAGTTCAGACCCCAGGCTGCCACTGTTTGGAAAAGCCCCTAACCCTCAGCCCCTAACTGCTCAGCTTTAGATAAAACCCTCAGCCAAGTGAGGTAAATGTATACAGTGTTTAAATCTGCCAGTAATGTTACTGCACCTGATACACTTCTACCATCGCCACTGAAGTACTGTGAATGTACCTTCATCCAAATATTGTGGTCCCTTTTCAGAGCAGCTTTTGACTCTAAAGGTAGCTCTTCTGCTGGCCCTGACATCTCTCAAGTGAGTAGGAGATCTACACGCTCTCTCTGTTTCCCCTTCCTGCCTTGATGTTGGCCCTGTATTAGCCAAGGCCTTCCTATATCCTAGGCCAGATTATATTCCTAAAGTACCTATGTCTGCTGTCCAGCTTGTAGTGTTGCAGGCTTTCTGCCCTCCTCTGTTCCTCACACTGGAACAAGAGAATTTGCACCTACTGTGTCCAGTAATGGCTCTCTGTACTTACGTCCACTGCTCTGGCCAGTGGCGTAAGTCGGAGCACCTGCTGGTCTGCTTTGGTGGCGAAAGTAGTGGTGATGCTGTCTTGAAGCAGCACATCTCTGATTGGATAGTGGAAGCAATCTCTATCGTTTATGAGACGTGCTCTATATATACAAAGAAAGGTCCCAGGATGGTATACACGGCCTGCAGATGGGCCTCAGCTGCCTGACACCACGCATGAACCTCAAAGTTAGAGGATGTTGCCCCACAGAGGCTCCATCAACAGGGGTGTGGCTAGCTGAAATGGTGGCCACATAAACCCTGATTGTAGAAGGAGCCAACCCCGCTGAGAAACGTTCTTGTAAGAACTCCAGGACTGTAGCTATTGCGCAGTTCACTGGGTCTACGGTGGATCCCTGTGGATGGGAACCTCACAAGGAGTGCCATCTAGCAGGGACATTATCTCTGGGAACCATATTCGAGCTGGCCAATAGCCACCAATGGAGTTGCTCCAGATGAGGGCCACTCCAGAGACTGTGAGCTGGACAGCTGTCTAAGACCGCGCTCCAGCCCGTGAGGGAGATGTCTGTCATTACCGCCTTGCGCTAAGGAGACACCCCTAGAGTGTGACCCAGGGCCTTGGACGAAACCCCATCTTCTCAGCCACCACTGATACGTTCTTCTGTGCAATAGGCCGAATGGCATGACGTTGGCTGCCCATAAGCTCCAATAGTAAGCTTAGTATGCCCATAAGCTCCAATAGTATGCCCATAAGCTCCAATAGTCTCCCATAGAGACTGGAGGGGATGCCAAGATCCAGCTTTATCTTTCTCAATGTTGATAGGATTGACCCTACGCATGTTGGGGATAGAAATGCCCTCATCATAGTAGAATCCTTATAACCCATAGAAAAGTTGTTCACTGCACTGGAGAAAGAATACTTTTCTAAGGTTCAACTTGAGCCCCAAGCTCTTCATGTGGGCGAGAACAACATCTCAATGTTGAACTGCCAGTTCCCTGGATCATGCTAGAATTAACCAGTCGTCCATGTAGTTTAGTACACGGATGCCCTGGAGACAAAATTGAGCCAGAATGACATCCATGCACTTTGTGAAGGTGTGAGGGGATAAAGCTAGCGATATTTCTATGTGGAAATTTGCACCTT
Source organism: Ictalurus furcatus (assembly GCF_023375685.1). Classification (NCBI taxonomy): domain Eukaryota; kingdom Metazoa; phylum Chordata; class Actinopteri; order Siluriformes; family Ictaluridae; genus Ictalurus; species Ictalurus furcatus. The sequence continues at coordinate 13,471,037 of NC_071274.1, forward strand.
TTAGATCTATCATCAGAAACCAGTCCTCAAACTGAATCTGTGGAACAATAAGTTTTGGCATAAATAACTTGAACCTGTATGTCTGAAGAGTACAGTTCAGATGATGCAGATCTAAAATTGGCCGTATACCCCTCTATTTTTTGCGAACCAGGAAATAACGGCTGTAAAAACCTACCTCCCTCAGGGGATGGGGTACATGTTCTATGGCCCCTTTGTCCAAGAGGGATCTTACTTCCTGCGCTAATGTTGGGGTCTGGTCTGTGCTGACTACTGTGGTGAGCACAACTCTGATCCAGGGGGGTTGAGCTCTAAAGACACAGTTGGCAGTAGTTTCCACGCTGCCAGACGGTCTTTTAGTGACATTAACTATTCCACATTCTATTGGAAGGAAAGCATCAGGTTTTTGTTGCCCTGTCACAGCTCGCTGACCAGAGAACACTGAAAACTTGGGACAGTCTTGGCTAGGGGAGGCCCTACAGTAGCACTGGGGGCTAACTGCCCTAACAACCTCATGTCCCCTGATACATCCCTCCACGGCCCCTCGGGACTGCTATTCTTTGTCTGCTTGGCCTTTATGACCATTCTCAAATCAGGTCTAGTAGCAGGCCGCGACAGTGGCCGCCCGGTTCCCCTGGCTGTCTGCGGGGGTTGATGGGCGATGAGCTCACTCAGCAGGTCTGCTTGGTAGGCCTGCAACACTGTCATTGTCTGCAGTGACCCACAAGCAAGACTACTACTGCATAGGCCTTGCCCACCAATGCACTGTGGCATGGTGGCCTTACACAGTGGCTTGGATGGCTTGGCCACCCCCCCTAAATTATCTGCCGTCGATGGAGAGAGGTAGCTCGCAAGCGCCTTCTCCACCTTCAGCATAGCTAAATATCTATGCCGTTTATTCCCCACAATGGCTGAATAATCCAACTGTGTGGGGTTATAAATACGGCTTATGCATGGTTTTCCTCCAGAAGCCTGATATTTCGTCATGCACTTCTGGAAGAAAGGGGAGTTTTCTACATTGTGAGGGATTTACTTTCATTGGGGAGAAAAAAGCTCATCCAGCATTACTAATTACTTCAAGCAGCTCTTTATATGCAGCTCTCAGTTTTTAGTACACCATTCTGGTTCCTCGGAATCAGAGAGGAATTATTACTATTATTTTTGTGTGTGTGTGTGTGTGTGTGTGTGTGGTTCCACCCCCCCCCTTTGGCTTTCCGTAGTGGAAGGAGGAGTCACGATGCGAGCTCCAAAATCCGAGACCCGAACCCGGAAGACAGAGCAAGAGATAGAGCAGCGCTCGTCTCCTCTTCAGGATCCATACGAGATTCCCCAAACCTGAGATGGCTAGCTGCCTCGGCAGTGGCCGGCCCAGATCCGCGAGGCTCTGAAACCCAACTCACTTCGGCTTCCGAGAAGAGAGCAAGACGCGAGCAGAGCTGCCTGATGTAGGCATTACAATGTGCAGTCTCTCGAGGCTGCCATCGCATGCTCTACTCCTAAACACTTCAACCAGAAAGTGTGCACTATTACCCGTGTTGAAACGGGAGCAAGTCATAACACACTTCCTGAATTCTCTCACTCATATTTTTCTCTCTCGCTCATTCCTTTTTTTTCTTCTCTTATTTTAAATGGATCGAAAATTTCTGAGATTTTGAGAAAAAGATAGAGAGGAAATGAAGCGTCTTTTGTTTCTTTACACAAAGAACCACATGCAGTCTGCCTGAAAATAATAAGGCTGACGGTGGGGTTCACAGGTGTCATATTTATATCACGCGATGCGCTTAATTGCCACGTCCCCTGATCATGGCAGGCCTATAAATAGATGCATGATTTTACACAAGCTTCAGATACCAGTCACGCGCACATGGGCACTCCCGTACTGTTATGCTAAACGCAATGTGGAGTTCCCTTTGAAAGGGAAGCATGTGTGTCCTGGCAAATGAATGTGATTTTGTCAGAGTACAGGAATAGTGTTAGCTTAGCCCTCAAGCTCTTCTATGCTGCCAAAGAGTAACTTTTCAGCCCTGTTGGTCTTTCAACTGCTTATTTCTGTGTTTGGATTGTGTTCTGGATCATTTATAAGTCACATTGCATTAAGTAACTTCCAAATGCAGAAAGGAAAACATGCTGTTGTAAGGAGAATTTTTCCAGGACTCTGTAAAATACATAGACAGTAATTTCTGAACTGAACACAAAGTAAAACTAGATAAAATGGCAGAGTTTACAGACTGAAATAAAGTTTGTTCCGCTCAAGCTGTTCAGTAATGAGTTATCATGCTGCTAATGCAATTGCATGTTCCCTGTGTATAACATAAAAGCTGGTGACTGATTAAATAAAAAGTTAACTTCCAGTGTTTTGGAAAAGAATGTGCTAGTTTCAAACAGCTAATCCTGAGTGGTCTGTCAGTGTAAATTGTTAACTTGAAACTCCAAGACCAGCATTTGAATCCTCCAAGACCAGCATTTAAATCGATAGAATACCATGCCAACTTTGACGCATAGGGATGGCAGCAGTGTTTTGTGGGGGTGTTTTGCTGGAGTAGGGACTCGTGCACTTCAGAAAATAGCATCATGAGGAAGGAGGATTCTCTAGAAAAACTAAAGCAACATCTCAAGAACTCAGACAGAAAGTTAAAATGATCACTACCTCCCAGCGGGGTAGTGATCCTAAGAATCCAAAGTTGTAACAAAATGGCTTAAAGTCATCAAAGTAAAAGTATTGTGAGAAGTTTGTGGAAGGCTACCCAAAGCACTTCATTTCAAGTCAATGCCATTTAAAGGCAATGCCACCAAATACTTATAAAGTATTTGTAAACTTTTGACCCATTTAAATCTGATATAGTAAGTAAAAGCCCCTATTTTGATATTACCTCTTTCAAAATAAGAGACAGACTTATATACCTGTCTCAAGCACACATTCATTTATCATTTCCTGTCAGACTGATAGGATTTACCCATTCAGCCATGAGAGCATTAGTGAGGTCACTCATGCTGAGTGAGGAGGTCTGGCATGTAGTTGGAATTTCAATTCATCCCAAGGGTGTTCAGTGGGGTTGAGGTCAGGATTCTGTGCAGGCCACTCAAATTCATCCACACCAACCTTGGAAAACCATGTCTTTATGGAGTTCACTTTTGCACAGGGGCACTGTCATACTGGAATAGGTTTCCCTTAGTTCTAGTGAAGGAAAATTTTAATGTTTCAGCAAATAAAGACATTCTAGAAAATTGGGTATGCCCACTTTTGTGTTTAGGAAAGGCTCACATATGGCTGTGATGGTCAGACACCCACATACTTTTGTTCATATAGTGTATTTCTAAAACACCTGTAAAATCTATTTCATTTCAGACCTGCTCTGTACTCATAAATTATGAGTTAAGCATTGTAAATGTGGAGATATCTTGGCAATCCAGCATTATTTTAGTATATCCAGTTAGTAGATTGACAGGTTGCTGGATTTGCTCTTGGTCTAAGACCTTGAGCAGAATGAGTGCATGAAGAACTGAAAGATGATATTTCATATAGTTACAGGTTGAGGCTATCAGCTTACAAGGTGACAACAGGCATAACAATGAGACAAGAGAGGATGAAAGGTCAGCACTGGAAGAACAGAACAGGGTCAGGGCTTCAGCACAATGGCAGAATACTAAATACACCTTCATGCTTTTTGCCATTCAGAGAAAGATTTGCCAAAACAATGGAAAGGCAGTAAGCACCTCATTTTGGCCAGATATCCTGGAAGTAGCATATGTTGACTATTGCTTTCAAATTTGTCATGGGAAAAAAGTATCATAAAATCATTGCTACGACATATTGTTGGTATCTGTGATTGTAATTTTACTAGTTAATTTTGCTGCTGTCCTGTTTGCTGCTATTTGTTTAGTCTTTAATTTATGATTAATCGTACATACAGTATCTCACAAAAGTGAGTACACCCCTCACATTTTTGTAAATATTTGATTATAACTTTTCATGTGACAACACTGAAGAAATGACACTTTGCTACAATGTAAAGTAGTGAACACACCTGCTCCCCAAACACACCTGCTCCCCATTCACACCTGAGACCTTGTAACACTAACAAGTCAGATGACACCAGGGAGGGAAAATGGCTAATTGGACCCAATTTGGACATTTTCACTTAGGGGTGTACTCACTTTTGTTGCCAGCGGTTTAGACATTAATGGCTGTGTGTTGAGTTATTTTGAGGGGACAGCAAATTTACACTGTTACACAAGCTGTACACTCACTACTTTACATTGTAGCAAAGTGTCATTTCTTCAAGTGTTGTCACATGAAAAGATATAATCAAATATTTACAAAAAATGTGAGGGGTGTACTCACTTTTGTGAGATACTGTATATATATTACCAATTTCACTTATACTACACGTCCAGTTTAGCTTGACATCATTCATGTTCCATCATTCGAATGGCTTGTTTGAAAATGCAAGAATGCTCATTCAACCAGGGTGCTGGTTTTCCACCCTAGCTAACTATCATTTAAATACAGCAGTGTAAAGCAAAACATTGACTCTGTGTATTCTGTCACTTGACTGAGTTCTGATGGGCAATCCTATCAAGTTTATTAAAATATTCTGGCAGATTTTCAATGGCTTGTTATAGTTGCACATTGCACATTAAATGCTGTAGTGAGATGAAAGTGCAGACTACTGTAATAAGAAATGCAGCAGCTGTAAGACTGAAATGGGGGGAACAGCAAGTATCAGCAGCTTCTATGTAACCATGTGAATCGTCCCCCAACCCTCTGGAACAATGGATAACTGTCCTTTCCTTTGGACAGTGTGGTCTGGGCCATGACTGCAGAAACAGTCAATTTACTCTCCCCAGAACATTTGCTTATGAATTCCATAGCCCTCACTATAGTCTCAGTGGAAGTAGATCAATATGGGAGTCAGTACAAAGCTGCTGGCAGTGCATTTGGCATTATTTAATTTTATGTTTAGTAACATACTAGAAGAAAGTATTTTCTGATATTTCCTATATTTTTGTGTATGTTTAGATTGGAGAACACATCCATTTCAAAGCAGCAATCAGTCAGTCAGTTTAGACATTTTATCTGCCTCCTGGCCCTGGCTCTGGATTGTTACAGATTAACTAGGCCTGTCATAAGACTAAGCTACTGTGCCCGCCACTAATATTGGCACAAAATCTAAATTAGGAGTGTCTGGTTCTTGATGTAAAAACAATTCCTGGTCATGATAGTCTCTCTCTTTTTTTCTTTCTCTGACTTCCTCTCATATGGCTGTAGTGATTACCCCCTGCCCCATTTATTCATAGCTGTGGTCATTTAAATTATTGGAAACTGACACTCGCTAAATGAGATGGGTCTCTCCAGTAGTCCTTTCTCTCTTTCTGTGACACACACTAACCCTAGAAGGCTGTGCTTTCTAATGCACTAAATGGGATGGCATCCACAGTATTCACCTTTGACATGCAGTAATTAGCATTGTGTAAGACATTTTGGAAGGGCTGAAGTATGCGGTTTACCACCTTGTGAGCACTGCTGGTTGGAGGATAATCATGTGGAGCTTCAGGCTGTGATTAATGAGTCTCCCAAGATGATAAATGACCTGTGTCAAGAGGTGGAGCTTAGTTATTGCTCCCATGTTAGTAGAAGCATGGTAATGTCAGGCCTGCTCTAGACTGGAAACAAATGTAAACAATAAAGAGAACTTCCACTTGCTGTATTTTAGTTAGTAAATTATATTTAAATCTATTTCCAGCTATAGCTAATCTAGAAATTTGACTAGTATGGTGGCCTAATTGCATAATTTTCAAAAATGTATAAACCAAGTTCCACAAAAATAAAATGAGATCCATAAATAAAAAAGATAAACAAATATTTTTGTTTCACAAATTTAAAAAAAAAATGGTACACACACAAACACTATGACAATTATTTATTTTTGGAATCTACTGCACTGATTTTAGGATTATGATAATGCTGCAGTAGCGAACTTTTTTTTGGTTAAAAATGAACAAAAATCTATTACTGAGCAAAGAACATAAAAAACAGAGTTTAAAACTGTGTCCTTGCCACAATTTGCAACAGTAATCTTATAATAATAATCTATAATTTGAGCTGTTGGGTCAGATTTCATGGGAAATGTCAGTTTGATGTCATTCGCCTTTGCATGGTTACATCACATCTATAAACAGAAATATGAAGACCGGTGTACTATATCGCATGTGTGGGTGCTGGGGATGTAGCTCGTTCTTACAACAGTTGCTTAGAAGTTAGACTTGTCATCTAGATGGCTGCTTTTTATCTGGCTATTTCTAAAAACAAGGGTGCGTGGTGGTTAGCACGTTTGCCTCACACCTCCAGGGTCCGGGGTTCGAGTCCCGCTGGGGCCATGTGTGTGTGGAGTTTGCATGTTCTCCCCGTGCTGTGGGGGTTTCCTCCCCCTGTCCCAAGACATGCATGGTAGGCTGATTGGCGTGTCTAAAGTGTCTGTAGTGTATGAATGGGTGTGTGAGTGTGTATGTGATTGTGCCCTGTGATGGACTGGTACCCTGTCCAGGGTGTACCCTGTCTTGTGCCTGATGCTGCTTGGGATAGGCTCCAGGTTCCCCATGACCCTGAAAAGGAGTAAGCGGTAGAAGATGGATGGATTTCTAAACACAATCAGTTGTCAAAATCAAGAAACCTCAAACTGTGGAGAGCCTGCAGTCAAAAAGGGAATGCGACAGAGAATAAATATCAGCGTGGCTTGTGAGAGGGGGCATAAACTCAGAGATCTGAAGCTATTGCAGAGTGATGCAGAGATGACTTTTTTCTGTTGAACAGTTTAGACATTTCAGTGGGTCAATAGGTAGCTAGCTAATATTAGCATACTTGTTGTTGATTCAGCTAGTTATCGAGTTTCCTATGTTTTTTTTTTTTTCTTTTTTTTTTTGCTATAAGCTTGGTAAATTGAACTTTTTTCTGCTAGTTGTGAGCGAGAGTACTCAGAGTACTTGGAGTAGTCACCTGTATTCCAAGAAAACCGTATCCACCGCCACCTCCACTGTCAAGTATTGGAGCTAATATACAACCCATACGGATACCTCAAACCATCAGTTTCATCCACGCAGAGGAGCAGTGCTGAAGCACAACCCACCTAAAAAAATACTCCTCAAGTAACTTGCAATTTTATGTTTTAAACAGAGATGGCGATAGAGAGGCAACAGTACAGTACTGCAGCTTTAAGTAACTTCTGTTATTTACTTTGCTATATATGATGAGACTAGGGGGTCATGGTGGCTTAGTTGATAGTAGCTTTGCCTCACACTTCCTTGGTTGGTGGTTCTATTCCCACCTCCATGATTGTGATAAGAATTTGCATGTTCTCTCCATGCTTTGGGGGTTTCCTCCCACAGTCCAAATACATGCATTGTAGGCTGACTGGCATCACTAAATTGTCCATAGTGTGTAAGTGTTTGTGTGATAGTGCCCTGCAATGGGTTGGGACCCCATCCAGTGTGTTCCCTGCCTTGTGCTCCGAGTCCCCTGGGATAGGTTCCCTGTGACCCTGTGTAGGATAAGTGGTACAGAAAATAGATGGATGAGACCTCAAGATGAAAGATGAATTATCATTTGTTGCTTTTTGTTCTCCATCCCTCCACTTTGCTATCAAGCCATCTGTCTATCTATTTACTGTATCTATCTAGACAGACAAATGACTAGATAGCCAGATGGATGCCAGGTGGATGGATATCAGCATGTCTCCAGAGTCTCTAATCAAGGTTTAATAACCTTTGGTTAAAATGCAAATTAGAAAGGTAAATGAAATTACATGACCTTTGGGATGGAATCTCATAAACTGTGCTCAAGTTTCAGCCACAGTTGCCAGTTATTTCTGTGTGACAAAAGCAATAGCTTTCCTGACAGCAAGTACATTTATGTCTGATGACCATGAGTCAAGAAATATTCCTGGCAGGCACCTCCATAATGCCACTGACTCAGAACATATACTGTATGGGTTTCATCTATAAAGTGACCCACCAAATTATATTATAAATAATAAAGAAAGTTAAAGAGAAAGTTAATTACACTGTACCATATAATAGGAAATTGATGTTTTTGTTCACTATTATTGGCAGTGAATTCATTCAGTCTGTTACTGTCATATTTAGTGCTACCCCCACCCAAGGACCACCCATTTGTGTACACACATTTTTATTAGGTTTACAGAGGCTGTTCTAAATTACCGATTGCCATACAGGCTACAAATTAAAACATCAACCAACATGTCATCAGATTATTTAAACTGGCATCAGACTGGGGAGGTAAAGAGTGTAAAGACCATTTACTTCATCAAGTTCATGAGCATTAATAATTCAGTTCACAACCATAGCAGTGAAGAATAGTAAGAGCCGTTTGCACCTAAATGCTGCCCTGAATGTATAATTTCACATTAGGAACTTTCATTTTTAAATATGTATAGATGTTGGTTCAAATTACATAGTGCAAAGTGTTTTGTGGCAAAAACAATCGTAATTTTGTTTAATAAACCATAAATGCTGAACATTTGCTTTCAGTATAAATGTAAGCACTTCTGATTTGGGTCCCTGCCACATTAGTGTCAGAAATGCACCACCTTTAACAGGGCAGTGGCACTGGTGCTAATAGCTTATTTCTAAAAAAATTCAGGAACAACTGATATTTTCTGTACAAAACTTGGTCACGGCCAAAAGATGGTTATTTATCTAGATTTGGCACCTGTCTCTAATATCTCACTATGTCTCCCTTGCATGCCCACTACATCTCCATGGACAGTAGCTCACAGAAGATCCAGTGACCATTCAACAGCAAAATCCTATGGCAAAAAACACAGCCTAAGCTAACTATTGTGAACATTTGTAAAATGTGATATTAAAAAAAAATAAATAATAAAACTGTTATTTGTGTTATAACATTATTTGCATATGCTATTATTTTGTCAGTTATATTTATTATTGGAATCTTAAGTATCTCCAGTTTTCAAGTATCTTCCATTTTTAATTGTAATATCCACTTATATTATATTATGTAATATCTCACACCGCTCTCTCTCTCTCTCTCTCTCAGTATATGTGTGTGTGTACTATACCATATTTTTGCCATGAGCTTAGGACTGGTGAAACTCCAGAGCCTGGGGCAGGTTCCTATAACTGTTTCCTTCTTGAGTGCTTTGTCTCCACCTCTAAGCACTTCCCACTAAAATGTAAATAAAACTACAATGCATAGCTCATTGCTTTAGACTTGATGACTGCAGCACAAAAGAGCCCATTCTCACCTGGAGACTGATGCTCCTGATGTTCTACAATAAAGAACCCTGCTGAAGCTTTACCCGAGTCTCCAGGTCTTCACTTCTGAGTTTCCAATAGTTTTGGTGCCATGACCCAGATACAGTTTGATGCCTGACATCGATCCAGACTGAAGTTACTCGAGCTCAATTATGATTTGTTGAGTGTCACTTTATCCAAAAAATGCTACAGACCAGTACATGTGGTTATCCTCTGCACTGCCAGAGAAGTGTTAACAAACAGCTGCAGGGTTGGTTAATAAATTGTTTATCCTCTGTCTTACCAGAGAAGAAAGCTTTATTCTATCACCAGTCAGGGAAGCTTAACAACAGTCATTTGTGTTAACAAATTGTTTCTCTTCTGTCTGTCACATAATGGAGGCTGAGATGGATGCAAGTGCAGATAAGAACTTTATTGAAGAGAGGCAGGCAGACAAATCCAAAACGTGAAACAATAACATGGTCTAAAACAGGCAAAAGGTCAGGCAACCTGCAAACAGGATTAACTAGGCTAAACAAGAATCGAAGAATGAGGGCAATAACAAGATCAAAACTATGAAACATGAAATGAGGAACAAAGGTTTGGTATGCAAAGAGCGATGAGGGGTTTAAATGCTAAATGAAACCAAGGGTGAAACACAATAGAGCTGAGTACAATGAAGCCACATAACGGAAACAACCAATAACAATACAGGGGCAGAGATAGGACATAAACCATAACAAAACACACTTGTCAAAAGTAAACAAAGTTAATGTCACCGAAAAACCCGGAAGTGTGTGCTTGCGCTTTGAGCTCGTGCTTTGGGTTTCATAGGGTGTTGCGAGCTCCGGCACTTTGTGTAACAGGAAATCATGACAGAACCCCCCCAAAGGTGCTACTTCTAGAGCGCCAGAAAACACTGCCTTCCCCAGATGTTCTGGTCCTCTGGGCAAAATGTCTTCACAGCCCCTCAGGTCCTGAGGCAGGCATTGCCCCACAGATACCTGGCTCCTCATGGAGCCAGGGAGCAGGCATGAGGCATGAGAAGGTTCTCCAGTGTCCCTAGACAGCACCTAGGTGTGGGAAGCTGGATTGTCAGCTTCAGTGGAACAGGAAGCGATGTCCTCAGTGGAACAGGAAGGCAGAGGGACATTCTCAGCCAAGCAGGGTGGCTGAGCGTTGTTCTCCATCAACTCTGCAGGCTGAAGTTGGTTGACCGTGTCAGCAGACTCTGGCATGAGCAGAACTTGGTTGGCCGTTTCAGCAGACTCTGGCGTGAGCAGAACTTGGTTAGCTGTGTCAGCAGACTCTGGCATGAGCAGAACTTGGTTGATCATGCTGTCAGCCTCACACAGGACCATGGCTTAAGAGGCCGTCTCGTCGCCCTCAGACAGGAACATGGCTTGAGAGCTTGTGTCGTTGGCCTCAGACAGGAACATGACTTGGGAGGTCACCTTGTCGACCTCAGACAGGAACATGGCTTAGGAGGTAACCTTGTTGACCTCGTGCAGGAACTTGACTTTGTTGGAGCTCTGGAGATGAGACCACTTCATGGGCCTCATGCGGGAGTTCTGGGGAGGAGGTTGCCATGTTGACCTCCAACTGGAACTCAGCAGATGAGACCACCTCATAGGTTTCATGCTGGAACTCTGGGTAGGAGGTCGCCCCGTTGACCTCCAATTTGGGTTCTGGATTTGAGGTCACAACATTGACCTCTGGCAGGAACTCTGCAGATAAGACCACCTCTTGGGTCTCAGGCTGGAGCTCTGGAACCGAGGTCACCACATTGACCTCCGGCTGGAGCTCTGCAGGTGTGACCACCTCATGGGTCTCAGGCTTGAGCTGTGGAGCCAAGGTCACCATGTTGATCTCCAATTGGAGTTCTGTGGTTGAGACCACTTCGTGGGTCTCATTGACAATTGACATTGACCTCTTGACATTGACAATTGACATTGACCAGAGGTCAATTGACATTGACCTCTGGCTTGAGCGCTGCAGGGGAGAATACCTCATGGATCTCCGGCTGGAGCTTGGGGGCCAAGGTTGCCACGTTGACCTCTAACTGGACCTCTGCTGTGGGGGTGGACAGCAGGGCAGGTTTACCTGCCAGGCTCACCTCCCCAAAAGAAGTTCCAGGTCAGCCTTGGATTCTGGACTCCACACTTGACTGTTCACCTTTTGCATTAGTCATTTAGTTAGAAATGATTTTGCAGATCGCATCTCATACTACCCTGCCATTCCTTTGGTTCACTGGGGGTTCTTCTTGCCATCTTCATCAAGGTTTTTGGCCAGGGAATGGCATAAAATTGTGTAGGAATCATTTGAGTGCAAGGTATACAATATGAATGGCCATAAACACCATTGCCTTTTCCACATGCTCTGCACGTTATATACAGAAACCTTCCTGTGGCAAAAAACAATGAAGGGAAATGCATAAAATGTGCTCAGTGTTAAGCTTTGATCCACGATGTGTCATGTTGATGATGTGAGGTTTCAAAAGGTTTGTTAAATAAATTAATGATTCATGAGAAAAAACAGTAACACTCCTATAAATATTCATCTGAATATGAAAAAGATTTCATATATCAGTGCTTTTTCGTCCACAAGATATTCTTCAAAAGGGCACACCATGCTCTGTCAGTTCTCTGAAACAAACTAACCCTGTAACATAACCTGCTCTGGACCAGGTTATGTTCAGAGAGTAAGTTGCTATGGCTACTTAGATACTAAAAGTTATCTCCATTTTTGGAACCAAAAGTTGAGATTATCTGTTATCTGAGTGAATTTACCCAGGTAAATTGCATAATCTGTTTTCTTTAATACCGCCCAGAGAACAAAGGTTTATTCTTTCTTTCATCAGGGAAGGTTAACAACAGTCATTTGTGTTAATAAATTCATTATCCTCTGCTTTGTCAGGGAGGTGTTAGAAGGTCCATTTTGTGTCAGAAAGAAAACATTACACAATTTTTAAAAGGAATACTAGACTAATTCCAACCACTGAGAAAGGTGGACTAGTTTGCCCTTTATGGACAGACAAGTCATTGTTAGGGGAACACATGGACTCAATAGTGACAGGGTCAGTCAGATTAAATTTGACAAAGAAATTTGGTATTCATCCAGAAAAGGTATGGTCTCTTGAAGAGTGCAAGAAGGTGTTGGGTGCGTGTCTTAGGAAGAGAAATATAAAAGGCATTATTTGTTGTCACAGAGAGTTGACCTTAACTAAAGTACAACTGTAATTCTGAAAAAGCTTGGACAGTATGGGGACAGTATGGAAAATGCAAAAAAAAAAAAAAAAAAAACCATCAAAAAGAGTCATTTTAAAATTCAATTCACCCTGTAGTCTATTGAAAACATATTATTAACACATTATTTGTGAACATAATTTATTTTTGAAAAAATACACTCATTTCAAATCTGATGACCACAATACACTCCAAAAAAGTTGTGACAGTCGACTGTTTACCACTGTGCAACATCACCTTTTCTTTTAATAACACTTATTAAGCGTTTGGGAACTGAAGACATCAGTTGGTTAAGTTTAGCAAGTGGAATTTCCCCCATTCATCCATTATGCATTTCTTCAGCTGAACAACTGTACGGGGCCTTCATTGCCTTATTTTGTGCTTTATAGTGCACCACACATTGTCAATCAGAGACAGGGTAGGACTGCAGGCAGGCCATGCTAGCACCCACACTCTCTGCTTAAACAACCATGCGCTTGTAATCAGGGCAGAATGTGATTTGGTGTTGTCCTGCTATGGATGGCAGCATATGTTGCTCCAAAATGTGTACATATCTTTTTGCATTAATGGTGCCCTCATAGATGTGCAAGTTACCCATGCCATGAGCAGTGACACATACCTATACTATGACAGATGCTGGCTTTTGGAACTGATGCTGATAACAGCTTGGATGGTTCTTGGCCTGGAGAACACAATGGCTGTTTTGTCCAAAAACTATTTGAAATTTTGACTCGTTGGACCACAAAACACGATTTCACTGTGCTACTGTCCATCTCAGATGAGACCCAGAGAAGTCAGCGGCACTTCAGGACAATGTTGATGTATGGCTTCTGCTTTGCATAGTAAATCCTTAACGTGCATCTGTGGATGCAGCGGTGAATGGTGTTGACTGACAAAGGTTTACCAAAGTATTCTCAAGCTCATGTCAGGATATCCATTACAGACTCATGCCAGTTTTAAGACAGTGACATCTGAAGAATTGGAGACCACGCACATTCAGAAGTGTTTTTTTGGCCTTGCTCTTTACGCACCAAGATTTGACCAGATTCCTTGAATCTTTTAATTATACTGTGCACTGTAGAAGGTTAAATGCAGTAATTCCCAAAATCCTACTGATTTGTCTTTGGGGAATGTTGTTCTCAAAGTGTTGGATTATTCTCTGACACATCTGTTGGCAGATTGGTGAGCCTCGACCCATCTCTGCTGTTGAAGGACTAGGCCTTTTTTTGGAGGCTCCTTATATACTATGGTTAGACAAATGCCTCACCTGTTTCACATCATCTTATCTTATTTCAACGCTATTAGTCCTAAATTGTCCCTGTCCCAACAGTTTTGGAACGTGTTGCATGCATTAATTTCAAAATAAATGTTAATCTTCAAAAAACTATGCAGTTGATACCTTGTCTTTATACATTTTTTGTTAAAATACAAGTCAAAGTACATTTACAAATCACTCCTCTTTGTTTTTATTAGCATTTTCCATATTGTCCCAATTTTTTTGAAATTGGGGTTGTACAAGAACAAGCTGAATGTTTTGTTCATCTGTCCAAAACACCCAGAGTGTTTTGGACAGCTTAAAACACATGGCTGTGAAGTGGGGAGGCAGAAACTCACACGGCTGGCAGCCAACAAGTGGAGCGGCAGCTACTCACCATCCAGCAGACATTGGAAGAGTATAAAAGGACCGTGGCAGCACAAAGAGGGGAGACACGTCTCCGGTAGTGGTTATACTGACACGTATGCCCTTTTGCCTTCCAGATGCCGATGTGGAAGACAACAGCACAGATGAAGATGCTCCTTAAGCTCACTGCATTCTGGGCCGGTACCCACTGCCAGCACCATGCACCCTGGGTCCCGCCTCACACCTGCTCCAGCCAGATCGCCGCTCTCCACAATGGGAAGACAGTGCCACACACCGCCCTCAGTCAAAGAACTCACGCCCTCACCTTTCCCTTTGCTCCACATATTAAAATAAAACAGCTCTTGTCTTTGCATCTACCCTGCCTCCTGAGTGTCTGTGTTCATCCTGCCACAGTCTTGAGTAGCCACAAAGTGGTTGTTTCTGTTCCATCTGCAACTCTTCTAGTCCAAGTGGAAACTGAGGCATTAGAAAGATTTGCTGGGAGTTTGCCATCAGCACGTGCTATTTTTATTAAGTTTAGGAAAGCACTGTCCATAAAAATACGATTCTATGGTATGTCCCTCGCTGAAGTTAGCCAGCTAATGTCACAGATTTTGACTGAATCAGAGTTTAATTGTTTTGAAACTGCTGTTGACACGTCTGAGTTCATGCATGCCAGTAAAGATGATTTGCAAGAGGGAGTTCTGAGAGTGTTAAAGAACATTGTTGGTCCAAAGGTAGACTGGTCAAGGGTCACTAGTTGTGTATAGAAGAAAGATGAAACTGTGGGTACACTGAAAAGTTTTGTCAAGCAGCTGCAGCATACAGTGGTATAGCTAACACTCCTGAGAAGGTACTAGATTTGATGGTCTTTCATCAGAGTACAGAAATTCACTGTCCTTCATAAATTTCACATGGTCCAGTGAAACTGTGCGGAAAAAAAAAGAAAAAAAAAAACTTAGGCAGGTTGGCTACTTGGGAAAGAGACATCAAAGTAAAGATTGCAGCAGCATCCTTTAAGGCAGAGTTTGGGAACCTTTTCAGCTGGCAGAGCCATAAAAACCAAAATAAATTATGATATTTTTCTTTAAAGAGCCAGAGAAAAGTTAGCATGTTTTTATATAAGTCTCCTTATTATTATAGTTATTCTTTTTTACTATTGTTGCATAATTATTAAAAATGGTAATGTAAGAAAGGTCATTTCACATTTTGCCTGTTCTCGATCTAACAGCCTTCAGTTTACCTAATAGGCCTGTAGGTGGCACTTGGACTCCATTTAACCAGCTATGATAATTTAATCAAATGGTAAATCTATACAAGATGTAATATGTGAAAGTAAACTGAACACTATTTACCATTAATACGACTTTGGGGACATTGGTTAAGTACACTCACACCCTTAATTGTTTTACTACAGCACACTCCAGTCACTCACCCATCCTCTGTTATGATATCTGTTATGACTGATGTTTTATTAGAGGATTAAGATGTGGTGATTCAAAACTGTATTACACTGAAGAAACAATTTTGGCAATTCTTTTGCCAATTCTTCTGTTTCCAACAAATCTTTACTTAATTTTTTTTTTTTAAGGAGATACTCTATATACTTTGTCAAAATAGGTTGTTGTATAGTCTTATAGCAGAATTAACAGTTTATATTGTCTTCTGTTACTATGATGAGTTATCATTGGACAGTACATTGATATCACTAATGCATTTTATCCCCCAATAAAAGTTTACAATATGTAAAACATGTTATAAAATGTGTTGTAAAACTCATTCTGTTGAGGCATTCATGTTTCCAGGGAGAAGCTCCATTTCGGATTACCTGTTGTCTTTCCGCACCCTCACCACAGTTAGCGGGTAGAATGAGGTGGCTCTCTTGACCACCTATCATCAGGGACTCAAGTCCTCTCTGCACTTACAACTAGCTGGGTACAACCACACTATTGGCTTGGAGCGCTTCATACAAATTTCTATTAGAGTATGCTGTTTTGCCTGAGTGAACTGGCCCCACCTTGTGCCGAGGTTCAACATCCGTCTGCTTCAGCAACCCTGTGGCTCTGCTGCTCATATCCTGCCTGAGTGCCCAGTTCGACCGCTGCAAGTGATGGTCAGCACACTTCACTCTCACCTTGATATTCATTCCCCACTGTGTACCGCTGTTCTGATCATCTCCCATGTTGTTTCCTTTATGGTAAACGCCCTCATCGACTCTTGCTCAGCAGGGAATTTCATCTCACAGGTGCTCAGCTGAAAACAATACTTCCACTCTATCCCATGTTCCACTCCTTACCCCAGCCACTCAGTTGTCGGCCAGCCACTCGGCACTGGCTACATCACTCACCAAATAGAACCTGTCACCTTGCAAGAAGGCACCTGTCATTGGGAATGCTTCCCTTTCCTAATCTTAAATGGCTCTACAATAGCTCTAATCCTCGTTATGCCTTTGCTGGTCTCTGGTGGTTTCCTGGAAGTCAGGAGAGATCTGCGCCTGGGGAAATCAATGTTTTCAGAGCTGTCTCTCCTTTCCTTGCTTATCGCCAGCCACCCTTCTGTAGCAGCTCCCATCTGTGTCACGTCCACAGAGAGTCTATCCATTGGACACCATCATTCCATTCCTTCTGATTCCCGCAAGTTTCTCGATGTTTTCTGTCCCCAAAGGACTACCCAGTTACCACCTCATTGCTGCTGGGACTGCGCCACTGAATTACTACCAGTGCCCCCTTGCCACATGGTCAGGTGTACCCTCTGTCCCTGCCTGAGCAGAGGGCCATGGAGCATTGCTGAGGCTTTCCATACAGGTTACATTTGTGTCTCTTCTTCTCTATCTGTGTCTAATTTCTTCTTTGTGGCCAAGAAGGACAGCAGCCTTAGGCCTTGTATTGACTACCATGCCTTCAGTGCTGTCATAGTTAAATACTGCTATCATGCTACCTGCTGCCCTTGAATCTCTGAGGGGAGCAACTGTATTCATCAAACTGGACTTACGGTGCACTTACAATCTCATTTATATGCATCACAGAGAAGAGTGGAAGACAGCCTTTAGCACCCCTACTGGTCACTATGAGTATCAGGTGATACCGGGCTAGCCAACACCTCTTCAGTCTTCCAAGGATTTATGAATGAGATTTTCTGAGAGTATCTCCAACTGTTTTTCTTTATCTACATAGACAACATACTAATTTATGCCACAAAATTGGCTGATCACCGTCAGCATGTTCTCCAGCAACTGGTTCTTCAATGTCTCCGTAACCATCAGCTGTTCCTCAAAGTGGATAAATGTTCCTTCCATCTATCCTCTGTACAGTTCTTGGGGTATAACATCAACCCCATGCGGGATGGATCAGGGGAAGGTACATGCCAATCTGTCCTGGCCACAACCACCATGTTGAAGGAGCTTTAACATTTCCTGGGGTTTGCAAATTTCTATAGATGAGAACTTCAAGCTTCACTGGAAGCTTGTACTGCATTCCAAACACTTCAGGAGACATTCACCTCAGCACCCATCCTCTGCCATCCAAATCCCGAGCTTCCCTTCATGGTGGAAGTTGATGCCTCAACCACCAGCATAGCAGCTGTGCCTAACCATGTGCCTTCTTCTCCAGAAAACTCTTGGCAGCATAATAGAGTTATGACACTGGTAACCGGGAGCTGCTGGCTATCAAGCTTTGAAGAAATAACTTCATGTAGGCATTTTGCATAATTGTCCACCAGGCTTTGTCCACCATAATTGGCCACCGGACCTTTGTCCACCAAAGGTCCGGCCTTTGCCAATATGCTCATTGGCAAACTGTAGTTTTGCAAAGGCTTTTTCCTGGCACGCCTCCCATGCAGGTCAAATTTTGTAATCTCTTTCTGATTGTAAAAGCATACACTTTGACCCCAACAGGTACGAGACTTACTAACAGATCCTGTTATTAAATTATGGGGTTCTTGGAGACTTCTTTGTGCATCAGAGATTCTGCTCTTGGGCTGAATTTGCTGGGATGGCCTGTCCTGGACAAATTGGCAGTCATTTGAAATCTGCACCATTTCAAATAATTAGGAGATCTTTTTAAATCCCTTGCTAGACTCATAGGCATCTATAACCTTTTTTTTCTTTTCTGAAGGCCTTACAGAACTCTTTATATCTTGGCATGATGACAGCACACACCTCAATAGTAAAGGGAACACCAGACACTAGATGTGAGAGGTTTAAATAACATCTGCACTCCCTAAGCAGATTCTAGTCACTGGCACCCAATCTTGAACACCTGATTTTTTTTTACACATGACTGATCTGTTTTTTGTTCATTTGAAGTGTAAACATTACTACAAAATGGCAATTTTATGTCATTTGTTGGCATGTATCACCTTTGTTTCAAAGAGGATCAAATGTTTGCTTGTCCAAATATGTAAGTTTCCATGGGGTGTACTTATTTTTTCACACGACTGCAACTAGGCATTAAACTGTCCTAATTATACCCTTATCTTACCCTGATTTTGATATCATAGAGAGTTTAACATGCAACCAAGAGCAAGATAAGGATTTAAATAATATTATAACTACTGTACAGATGTGGCCTTTAAGAATGCATGTTTTTTCACTCAGTTTCATGCAATTCGTCATATGTGATCAGAATATAAAAATAATTTATTGTGCTTCACACAATAACCACCAGGTGGTGCATGGAACAATATACTGTAGCTGAACACATATTACACACAAAAAATGTGTGGTCAGTTATTTTTATGTGAATGATATGTAAAATATTACATATGGTTCACATAAAAATATTATTTTTCTCATAAAAACTTATCCTAAACTTAATTTAAACAAGTTTCTAATGACAAGATACAATTATACAAAGTAAGCGGGATTGAGTCACGTACAGTTATGATAACTACAGTATTTAAATTAACATGGTTAAATTAACAAAATATGTTTGCTAGAATAGGGCAGCAGTAATGTCCCTGGTGTAGTATGCAACCAACCAGGGTTTGAGCCTCAACTTGAGTGTTCATTTAATGAACTTTTTTTTGTGTGTAGAAAGTCAATTTGTGTGTGCATGTGTAAATATGAATGTCCTTCCTCAAAGTAGCATTGCATGAATTCCATTTTCTCCTTTTTTTGTCAAACGAAACTTTTGTTCTTTTCTTAGATTCACAGTTTCACTACTGAAAAAAAAAAAAAAAAAAAAAAATCCTACCAACATATTTAACATATAAGAACTACCGCCAAGGTCCCTGAAGAATAAACTACTGTAATAAACAACCATCATAGCAAAATGTTCTTATTTCTTCTTAAAATGTTATTAGTTATGTAATTAATGTTGTCTGGGGAAAAAAAAACAGATTTATTACTTTAGGAAAGTTAATTTAGGAAAAAAATGTTAATAAGGACAGTTAATTTTCATATTGTGGAACACAGAAATATATACTTTTTTAAAAAAATACAGATTGCAGCTTTTATACCAAGTACAATCCACATTAATACTTAAAAACTTATTTAACATACTTTGATTCTGGTATCATTTAGCTTTCAGTAATTTCAAGTAAACACTATTTGTGTTATATAGTGAAACCAACCGGGGTCATTTTGAGCCCAATATTAAATAATTTAAATAA
This sequence comes from Ictalurus furcatus, assembly GCF_023375685.1. Lineage (NCBI taxonomy): Eukaryota > Metazoa > Chordata > Actinopteri > Siluriformes > Ictaluridae > Ictalurus > Ictalurus furcatus. The sequence goes on from NC_071274.1 coordinate 13,490,780, forward strand.
ACCCAGAGTCATTCAAACTTCAACAGTTTTTTATTTTTTGTCTTTCAATACAAAAGCAGATAGAGACCTTGGTCTCAGTATGACCCCTGTCAAAATAAAGCTTGAATAAATGCAATTCAAATTTAGATTTTAAAATTTTTACATAGTGTAAAATGAATGGTGTTTACATTGAACTATGAACACTGCATGAACCAGGCAGTTATAGCACACAATTTGGCTCATAGCACACTTACACCAAGGCCTGATCATGCTCTGACTACATGTCAATCATATGCATGACACACTGTTTTACAGTCTTATCTTGTACAATAGAACATAAACATTTAATTTGATAGTCATAAAACATTTTATTATGAAATTATGTATTGTATTTCTGACGTGTTTGTCTCCTTCAAAATGACTGACAGAGTGCCTGAAGAAGATTCTCTTATATCATGTATTCTCTTCTATTATGAATTGCTATCAAATACCTATGATGAATGTATTCACTTATTTACCTCTTTGAATAAGTTGATCAACTGCCGTCCTTTATTATAGCTGACACATGTATTTTCACGACACATGTGCTTTGTTTGAATCTGTCTAGCACCTGCACAAGTAGAAACCCACCCATATCTATGTGTAAAAATACTCCTGTTCTGCACGAATAAACCGGACATCTCTGTGAACAGCATGTGTCAGTGTGTGTGTTCATTTAGACTCTCCAGGCCTGAACGCTCTGTGGTCAACCACACATAGCACAGAACTAAGAGTTAAGAGAAATAGAAAAGGCTGAAAAGCTGATGAGGACTGAAAGATATAATCTGAGATTCCTTATCTCTAACAATCTGGTGTCAGAAGTGGGATACTCCGAATCAGGGTAAGTGTTTTTCTTTCTTCCCTGGTAAGGTGGATCCCGAATTGTTGTGGTATAATTGAGTGATTATCTGTCTGTCGATAATCTGCACTCTGGTCTATGATCCTCTGTAACGTCATGCCTGCCTAATAATTGTGTTTATAAGCTGTAGTATATTACATAGAGTTTGCGACTGTCTGTGTGGTTTACCTAAGAGTGTTATATTAGTATTGTTGTTGTTGGGTTGTTGTGTGTGTTGTGTTTCCAAGTTATGGGAGGGTCCTCATTCACTCCAGCTCCCCCGTCTCCTGGTATGACACCTAGGGACTGGGCGGAAGCTGTGTTAGGCAGATTATACACGATTCCATATTTAGATTGTTTACACGGCTGGTCAGTGGCATGCTCGCCGCAACTCCAAAACATTTCACTTCGTGGCTCCTTTGAGCTGCGTGCATTGGCTCAGATCAAACGAATGATTTATGACGGGGAAGGAGATCCGTCTTGGGATTATGCATATATGTCAAAATGTTATATGGAATGGCTTCGCCTACTTCCCTTCTGGAATAAACATTATAATTTAAAGGACAAACTACCTAAGGCGTTCCATGTAAATGATAACACTTCACGCGCTCCATCACGGAGAACAAAAGTTCCGCCTCCGTATGATTCCAGTGCCGCTGCCCCGATTTTGAAGCAAAAACCTAGACTTTTGTCCATTCCACAAGCACCTCGTAAATCTCATGCTAAACCGCCCTAACCCCCAGTGCTAGAGCTAGCCACTGCTACTTCCGAGGGAGATACAGATACCGATGATGGAGGAATTCGAGGAATTCAGCCAGACCCTCCACCTGTTAATGGAGCAGAATTACCTCCTCCTCCCGAGTTCTTACAACCAACTAATTTTGCCATGGCATGGCAGACGAAAGGGAAAGGAGGCTTTCATGTGGCTCCAGCTTCACTAACTGATTTGACTTTCTGTGCTCAGGCTATTAACGTGCACAACTCTAAAAAGAAACCTGTTAAATGGGTAAACGCTCTCGTGTCCTGTAGTGCCCATCTTCAATTGACCGGTCCTGATTATCATTTCCTTATTCGCAGCGCATTAAAAGACAAATATGATGAGGAAGGATTAGTAGAGGAAGTACCTGCCCTTCATATCCAAAACGATAACGTTGAAATCGATCTCACAGAAGAGGTTGTGACTGAACAGTATCTTACACCACCATTGTGTGTGTTTCCTTGTTTGGATCTTGAATTAATTTTCACGCATTAATTCGTAAACATGCCGGAGTGTCCATTTAATCTTTTAGGACCCGACTTAATGAGCAAACTGCATCTCACACTTGCCTTCCTGGGCTCTAAATTGGTGAGTTCTACACCTCTGCTTGCGGAAACCGCAGCAAATCATCATAAATCAGCTGTTCAATGTGTCTCACTTTCTCTGTTCTCTCACAATGAATCATCAGACCCAAGGTTACACACTCTGCCTAACTCTCTGTGGGAAGACCACAAGGATGAAGTTGGACATGTGCAATGTGTTCCTTATCAGGCTAAGTCAAAACATTCTAATCCTGTGTATGTAAAACAATATCCCTTATCTGAATCAAAAGCCTGTGGCATTGACGTGATTGTTAACTCTTTGTTACAGCAAGGTGTTCTGAAGCCCTGTGTAAGCCAGTACAACACCCCTGTTAATCCTGTTCCTAAACCTGATGGCACCTGGCAAATTACACAAGACCTCAGGCGGATCAATGATGTTGTAATACTGATTTCTCCTATTGTTCTTGATGTGCCTTCTATTATTACATTAATACCTTCACACCATGCGTTCTTTAGCGTGGTGGATTTGTATTCTGCCTTTTTCAGTGTTCCCCGGTGTTCTCTCGTGTGGTGAGAGACTCCTTGCAAGATCTCCATGTTACAGATGATGCCCGTGTACTGCAATACGCGGACAATCTCCTTATCACTGCTGAGTCAGAAGCTGACTGCAACCTTCAGACTGCTAGAACATCTAGCTCACAAAGGATTCAAGGTGTCCCGTACAAAATTGCAACTATGTAAAACAGAAGTCAAATATTTGGGTTTTCTCTCATGAAAAGGACAGAGAAGGCTGTCAGATGGCTGGATAGCGTTTGTGATAACTTCTCAGCTGCCCGCTACAAAACAGGCTGTTTTGGCCTTCCTGGGACTGATTAATTACTGTAGACAATGGATCCCTGATTGTTCCTATTATGACAAGCTGCTCAGGGCCATCGTAGAACATTCTGATCCACTTTTGACTCCTGTGACACATACTCCTGAGATTGTCTCTGCATTTGAACATTTAAAAACTGCTTTATGTTCCTCTTCAGCTCTAGGGCTGCCCGACTACATGAAACCTTTCCATCTGTACACTCATGAACACTCTGGAGTGGCCTCAGGCATTCTAGCACAAGAACATGGGGGTGGTTTTCATCCCTGTGCCTATCTCTCTAAAACACTGGATTCTGTGGCTGCTGGACTCCCGGCCTGTCTGCGGGCAGTGGCTGGGAGTGCTCTGTTGGTATCAGATGCAGAACGATTGGTTTTGTCACACTTTGGTGTTGCACATGACTCATCAGGTGAAACAGGTATTATCCAACATTGAAACACAACACATGATGGCTCAGCGCAGAAGTGGTTATGAAACTATTCTCTGTGCTACCGCCAATTTGACCATTAAATGTTCCACAGCCCTAGACACTATTGCACATGCTTTGCATCGTCTGCTAAATTCATAGGATGACACCATTCCTTTACCTGAAATCATGATTGTTTAAAAGAAATTGTTTCTTCATGTAGCATTCGATCTGACCTGTCTGATACTCCTTTGTTCAACAGTAGGTATGTTTTTGTAGACGGATCGTGTTCTAAGCCCGCTGATGGAGTTTTCCTGTGTGGTTATGCCGTCTGTGCTCTACCGAATGTGGTGCTTGATTCACACTCTCTGCCATTTAACTCAGCTCAAGCAGCAGAGCTGTTCGCTCTCACTCAAGCGTGCACGATATTTGAAAGACAAAATCACTATTTTCACAGACTCGTGCTATGCTTTCGGAGTAGCTCATGATTTTGGAAGGATTTGGCAACAACGGGGGTTTAAATCCACTGACGGTAAGCAGATCTCACATTCCACTCTAGTCGACAATCTAATCTCCACCTGTGCTAAACCAACAGCTCTCGCGATCGTCAAAACAAAGGCGTATCTAACTGGCAACACTGTAGAGATACGTGGAAACGCGCTAGCTGATAGACACTCAAAACTGGCTGCTCAGTCACAGCAATCACCCTGTTCTTTTTTAATGATTAACACTGTTCATTTTTATACTAGTGCTTTGTTTCCAGTGGTGGATTTTGCCCTTATGCAATCACATGCAACCTCTGAGGATTCTGATTACTAGCAAGCACAAGGTGCATGTCCAGATGACCATGGCGTCTTGTTTTTGGCAAAGGAAATCATACCGTGCTTCGGTGTACCTTTGCAAATTGACTCGGATAAAGGCACTGCTTTTACATCACAAGTAACTCGACAGCTTTGTGACTATTTAGCTACTGACTGGAAATTTCACATACCGTACCACCCACAGTCATCTGGTGCAGTTGAGTGTATGAATTGCACTCTGAAAGATCATCTGAGCAAAGCAATGCAGCAGTGAGGGAGTACCACCTGGCCTGACCTTTTACCAGCCATTCTTACTGAAATTCGAACAACGCCATCGAAAACCACAGGCCTTTCACCCTTTGAGGTGTTATTCAGTCGACCTTTCCCCACGGCTTGGAAAATGTCTACTAACCTTTCTCAGTCTGCAGGAAGTGGTGTCGATATTCATCTAGACGACTACGTGTCTAAATTGCTTGACATATTGCAGGAAAAACATGAGTGTGCATGTGCTAAATTAGCTTTACCCTCACAGAGTCCCACACATCCTTTTGTTCCAGGAGACCAGGTGCTGCTGCGGGTTCCCAAATGGAACAGACAGCTAGGGGAGGGTCCGCATGAGGTTGTGGCCGTTACTAGAACTGCAGTTCTGACCTAAGAAGCACCGATCTGGAGACATGCAAGTTGGTTAAAAGCTGTTAACAAATGAGATCTGTCCATTCTTTTTCCTCTACCTGTTCTCTATGACAGGTTGCCTATTTGGGAACGTACCTGTACCCCTGACGAGGTCTGAGCACCGGCGAACGTGTCTACAAAGGAAGAAAGTCCTGACCTGCTGGCTGAACCGACTCACACTTTACACATACACATATAGTCTTTCTGTATTAGCTCTCATCACGAAACCATTAAAATGTTTTTATGTTGTTGTCTTTTTCTGTTCCTGTGTGTATTTATACCCCCAACATATCCTCGTGGGGTTGATTCTCCTGTCCAAGGTGGATGTGATGAACCTGATGATTCTCATTTTTCAAATTCTGACAGTCTTGCAGTTGAGTCTGATGTGTCTGGTGACTTACATATTGAACATTTTAATCAAAATGCATACTATAAATATTCAGTTCTTACTGTGAAGCAAATGCGCCTTACCATACCCTGTTGTATCTGTGCTCTCATGCCTCATAGCACGCTCCATCCTTTCACTTTTTATCCAGTGCGAGAAACATATCAACATCTGTGGTGCTCTTTAGCCGCCGGTCTTAGACGACACTGCTACGACAATATTGATCCCCGGCGTCGCCATGTTATTACTAAAGACATTCCCTTTAACATCACCGCCAGTAAAAATAAACCCTTGGTGGGCATTGATAAACCAGGTGCTATTACATATCGTAAAGATTTCCCCTATGATCTCGCTGACCATGAAACTAATTGGACTACTGTTTGTTTGGACCCCCTGTACTCCTGTCAAGAGGAAACGTCTTTTAAAACCCCTCAGATACAGCTAATCTTTCATCAGTCTGTCCGTTTACCTAAGGGTAATAAATTCGCCGTATGTTTCTATCGTGAATTATCAGAGATCACCGCCCCTTATCCTATAGGAAAGGATGGCGTGACATCTATATATATGGGTGCTCTTTCTCCCTTTCATTGTGATGAACTTGTTACACCCCCTAAATTGATTAACCCTGGCGAAAAGGTTAACAAAACTGGTGGCTGGTATACCGACAAATGGACTTGTAAAGGACTACCCGATACTTGCTCATTGGGCTTCCCGGTGTTTGAAGCAAACACAGTAGAAGACCATTACTGGGTTTGTGGGTTTAGGGCATATGCTTCTCTCCCCCATGGCTGGTATGGTCTCTGCACCTTTGCTCGACTCACTGACGGAATGTACGTTGTGACAACTGAGGACATGGTTCACCATGTTCCTACTAGAACAGTAAGGGCCACTGTTAGTGTCCAGTCCATATATGCCCCGTCTCGTCCCAAGGGCCGACGTTCAAAGAGGGCTTTATATACTGCTTTTGATCTTTCTGAAGTCCCAAATGAACATAAAGTGTCAACAGAGGCCAAACGATTTTGGACCTCTATTTTTCCTAGATTTGGAATGATGGAGATGGAGAATTTCACAGAAGTAACTCACTACCGCCTCTCCGTGTTTGCAAATGCTACATCTGAAGCCATTGACTCAATTAATGATGAGCTGACTGCTCTTAGATTAATGAGTAACCAAAATCGACTCGCTCTGGATCTGATGTTAGCTAAGGAAGGAGGAGTGGGTGTTATGGTTGGTGAACATTGTTGTACATATGTACCCACTAACGACGCTCCCGGTGGCAACATCTTGCATGCTTTAGGAAAGATGAAAAAGGTCACTGAGGATCTCTGGCGAGATGAAGAAGGTAGAACCACTTGGGGTCTTTGGGGGGACTTATTCAGATGGTTTTCTCCTTACGCATCTGCCATTCTCCCTTTTATCGTGGTTCTCATCTTTATCTTCCTATTCGCCCGCTGTATTTGTGCCTGTATTCGTCGTAGTATCACCTCGCTTCAAGATTCTATAACTACAGCTCTTTTTAGCTCTACTCCAGTTGGCCATTTCAATCCTGGTTACCACCCTGAGGTGACCCATTTGGCCCCGATTGACATTTATATTCATAAGCATGATGCTGCGGTTTCAGCGGCCTCAGATGTGTTCTCACAGACACATCATGACTTTTCTGTGGAAGGGTGATGTTAACCTATGACTTTAGAGAATTCCTTTTGGGTTATTCTGCGCTACGCTAGAATAAAAGAGGGCAATGAAGGAGATTCTCTTATATCATGTATTCTCTTATATTATGAACTGCTATCAAATACCTATGATGAATGTATTCACTTAATTACCTCTTTGAATAAGCTGATCAACTGCCATCCTTTATTATAGCTGACACATGTATTTTCTATACCTTGAAAAGACTTATTTTTGTAGTATGACTGTGTGCTGTGTGCTTTGTCTGAATCTGTCTAGCACCGGCACAAGTAGAAACCCGCCCATATCTATGTGTATAAATACTCCTGTTCTGCACGAATAAACCGGATGTCTCTGTGAACAGCATGTGTCAGTGTGTGTTCATTTAGACTCTCCAGGCCTGAACGCTCTGCGGTCAACCACACATAGCACAGAATTAAGAGTTAAGAGAAATAGAAAAGGCTGAAAGGCTGACGGAGGACGGAAAGACATAATCTGAGATTCCTTATCTCTAACAGTACCCCCCCCCCCCCATTGTTTGTGATACTTTAAATTATGACCTATGGGAAACTAATAAATTGTTCCATTTATTAAAACTGCATAGGCATAATTGAGTGCTTTTGACCCCAATACATTGGTATTTTTTAAAAAGCACTAATTAAACCAGAAACTGAAAACAAGTAAATGACTGAAAAGTCATGAAAAATTGGAATGATAAAATAAAGCGCCTGTGAGATATGACAAAAAGTACACATCAGGGGTCTGCGGGTACCCCAGTCGGTAGGGTGAGGGTTAAAGGGAACACACAAATCCACACACTGAAAAAAAAAAACTCATTGAATTTACTTAATTCAAATCCGTACATCGGTTCCATGTGACTGAATTGAGTTACCTTAACATAATTTGTTTTCATACATCAAACATGATTTGCTCATATATTTTCAGTGCCTTGAATAAAATTAAACTTACATGAGCTAAGGATTGAACCCCGGTTGCCCCATGTTAATTTAAATTCTATAGTTACAGTACCTGTACTGTGTGAATCGATCAAAATTAAACCGAATATTCAAACACTTTATGTTTTAATTTAAACATGTGGCAATATTTATCGAATGTGTTGTTACAGAAAGAGCATATTCACAATTTGCACATCTGACCTTCACACGCTGCATTTACTTTGCTACATATACTTTAGTAACTTTTTTTTTTTTTTTTTTTAAAGTCTGCATGTTGCAAAATAGTTCTGGGACAGGTTTGCAGATCGGTGCATCAAATACAAGCAGATCTCATACTGTGTCTAAAACTAATGCCTTTTACCATACACTCGATATTACTTTTGACAAATTCTTTCCAGTAGTAACATTAAATACCTCATAAATCAGTGGCTCAGAATGTTTAGCCATGATAGGAATAATAGTCTTGCCTTATTTAGTCTATGTCTGAGATGAATCGACCCTAAATATTTACATCCCAATATGTAATTCAAAGGCCCACCTAAGGCAGTGTAGCAGTGCTGGGATTTGAACTCACAACCAGTAGGCCAGCATCTTAACCACTGAGCTGCATCACTAAATACTCAGGCTGTTTTGGTTAAAAGTGATAGAACTCCTGATTTTGATTCTGCTCAACATCATATGATAAAGTGGATTTGACTGTTTCCATGAAGCATCTCATACAGCTATGTGTCATATTTTCTCTAATTCCATGGTTGTCCAGCTTTGTTTCCATCCACCAGCACTGAGTTCAGTATCAATTGCTGTCTATTAGAACCCCACCTCTATTATGCCCCTTTACCTGTCAACAGTTACCAACCTGTAACACTATTAAGGTGCTTGGAATTTTGATATAATCTGATCTACATGGAACGGTCATACAGCTGATGTTGGCAAGAAAGGGTAAAAAAAAAATAATATAATATATATTTTTTTTATTGGAATGCGGTTGGGTGCAATATTTACTAAAAGAGCAGCAGAGAATAACTATGTACAGTCAAACAAGAGCAGCAGAGAAGTGACGCAGTGGTTAATGTTCTATAAACGTAAAGTGAATAATATGTTTAAGGTTACATTTAACATGCTTAAAGTGACAGTGCATTGTTTAGTAGTCTGATGGTCTGAAATAAAAACTGTTCCTCAGCCTGTTTGTCCATTACTTTAAGCTTCAAAAGCACGTACCAGACAGAAGCTTGACGAACAGGTTGCGAACTGGATAAGTGCAATCTGCTATAATATTGTGAGCCTTCCTCAGGCATCATGGCTGATAGATGTCCTCTAACTTCCTGGGTTTGCTGCCTGTGCCTTCCTTTATCACTCTCTGCAGGGACTTGCAACTTGTGGCAGTGCAGCTGCCAAACCAAACTGTAATTCAGCCACTCAGGATGCTCTCAGTAGTGCAGTGAGAGAAATTTATGAGGAGGTTACAGCGCAGACCAGGTTCTTGTTATCTAGTCAGAGTGCAAGGAAGTCCAAGTAAGATCTTCAGTGATGTGCACACCCAAGCACTTGAAGTTGGTGACCCTATCCACAACAGCACCATTAATGTATAAAGGAGCATGCATTCCCTCCTGCATCTTCCTAAAATCCATGATCATCTCATTAGTTTTGCTGACATTGAAGTAGAGGTTATTGTCAAAGCACCATTGTGACATGACTCATGATCTCATCCCTGTAGGCTGTTTCATCCTTGTTGGTGATGAAGCCTAGGGTGGCAGTGTCATCAGCAAATTTCAGGATGTGTTTGAGCTGGGCTTGGTGACACAGTCATGTGACCATTTGCCTGCCTCATGTTTCTGAGTACTGCCTAGCACTTGTGTCTGTCAATTTTTTCATGAGGGGTAAAAGCACTTCAACCAAGCCCACTTAATCATTGTTTGTGCATCTTCAAAAATAGAATACACTTCTTCTATCTGACACAAATGTTAAAAGTCACTCATGGCTGTGTTGAATGAAAACCTGGATATAACACATTAGAGCCAATCCACTCTCTTTGTATAGGCTAACTCAAGAATCACAATCAGAGCAGCAATGATCAGGTCATAATGAAACATGATAAAATGGTAAAACATGGTAAAATCACATGTAGAGTGAAAAGGACAGTTAGGCTGAGGTGAAAATATTAAAAGCTAGAAACACAAAAACCTAGGTCCTATTGAACTAGAACTGAGAAACAAGGGCTCTTCAGCACTAGTGTTTTAACTAATATCTTAAGAAGAAGATGCCTTTATTACACACAGTGATCTTTTCCCCAGCTTCCTAGTGACATAGGGTCGGAGAACAAGATCAGCCATGATATAGTGCCCCTGGAGCATCATGGCCTGCTATGATCAGTTGACGTGGCAATTAAGCGCATCGCGTGATATATATATATATATATATATATATATATATATATATATATATATATATATATATATATATATATATATATATATTTATATATATATGTGGCACCTGTGAACCGCGCCGTCAGACTTATTATCTTCAGCAAGACTGCATGTCGGTTGTTTGTGTAAAGAAACAAAAAGATGCTTAATGTCCTCTCTATATTTTTGCAACATCTCTGGACTTTTTGATCCCTTTTTAAAAAAGAGAAGAAAAAAAGGAATGAGTGAGAGAGAAAAATGTGAGTGAGAGAATTCAGGAAGTGTGCCACGCCTTGCTCCCGTTTCATCACGGGGGAGGAGTGCACACTTTCTTTGTGAAGTGTCTAGGGAGAGCATGCGATGGCAACCTCGAGAGGCTGCACATTTTTAATGCCTACATTAGGTAGCTCCGCTCCTGACTCGCTCTTGCTCTGTCTTCCGGGTCCAGCTCACTGCTGGATTTTGGAGCTTGCGTTGCGACTTTTGCTATGGAAAGCCAAAAGGGAAAACACACACACACACACACACACACACACATACACACACACATAATATTAATAATTCCTCTCTGACTCTGAGGAGCCAGAAAGATGTGCTAAAAACTGAGAGCAGGATATAAAGAGCTGCTTGAAGTGACTACTAAGGCTGGATGAGCTTTTTTCTTCCCAGTGAAAGTAAATCCCTCACGCTGCAGAAACCCACGATGTTGGATTATTCGGCCATTATGGGGAATGAACCGCATGGATATTTAGCTATGCTGAAAGTGGAGGAGGCGCTTGCGAGCTACCTCTCTCCATTGATGGCAGATAATTTAGGGGGGCCGGCCAAGCCATACAAGCCACCATGTAAGGCCACCATGCCACAGTGCATTGGTGGGCAAGGCCTATGCAGTAGTAGTCTTGCTTGTGGGTCACTGCAGACAATGACAGAGTTGCAGGCCTACCAAGCAGACATGAGAGTGAGCTCGACATATGGCGGCATTCAGCCAGTTCCTTCCATGTTGTGTCGAGTTCACCCGGGCATCCATGAGTGGAGCCCGGGCCAGCACTAGTGCGAGGGAGACATAGAAGGCAAGTATGGCAACCCGCCAACCCCCGCAGATAGCCAGGGGAACCGGGCAGCCACAGTCGTGGCCTGCTGCTAGGCCTGATCTGAGAATGGTCATAAAGGCCAAGCAGACAAAGAAGAGCAGTCCTGAGGGGCCGTGGAGGGACGTATCAGGGGACATGAGGTTGTTAGGGCAGTTAGCCCCAGTGCTACTGTAGGGCCTCCCCTAACCAAGGCTGTCCCAAGTTTTCAGTGTTCTCTGGTCAGCGAGCTGTGACAGGGCAAAGAAAACCTGATGCTTTACCTCCAATAGAATGTGGAATAGTTAATGTCACTAAAAGACCGTCTGGCAGCGTGGAAACTACTGCCAACTGTGTCTCCATGGGTTCTGTCTACCGTAGAAAAGGGTTACCGGGTCCAGTTTAGAGCTCAACACCCCTGGATCAGAGGTGTGCTCACCACAGTAGTCAGCACAGACCAGAGCCCGACATTAGCGCAGGAAGTAAGAGCCCTCTTGGACAAAGGGGCCATAGAACATGTACCCTGTTCACTGAGGGAGGGAGGTTTTTACAGCCATAATTTCCTGGTTCACAAAAAATAGATGGGTATGCGGCCAATTTTAGATCTGCATCATCTGAACTGTACTCTTCGGACATACAGGTTCAAGATGCTGATGCCCAAAATTATCGTTCCACAGATTCAGTTTGAGGACTGGTTTTTGACGATAGATCTAAAAGGTGCATATTTCCAGATAGAAATATCGCTAGCTCTATCCCCTCGCACCTTCACAAAGTGCATGGATTTCATTCTGGCTCAATTTTAACTCCAGGGCATCCGTGTACTAAACCACCTAGATGACTGGTTTATTCTAGCATGATCCAGGGAACTGGCAGTTCAACATCGAGATGTTGTTCTCACCCACATGAAGAGATTGGGGCTCAGGTTGAACCTCAGAAAAGTATGCTTTCTCCAGTGCAGTGAACAACTTTTCTATGGGTTATAAGGATTCTGCTATGATGAGGGCATTTCTATCCCCAACATGCATAGGGTCAATCCTATCAACACTGAGCAAGATAAAGCTGGTTCTTGGCATCCCCTCCAGTCTCTATGGGAGACTATTGGAGCTCATGACATTGGCTCAGCCAACGTCATATTATTGGGCCTATTGCACAGGACACTGTTCAGTGGTGGCTGAGAAGTTGGGGATTTCGTCCAAGGACGAAACCTCTGAGAGTAATCACTGGCCCGCGGCGATGCCTACGTGCTCTGAGAATTTGAGTGTCCCCGGTTTCTAGCCTTGGGTCACACTGTAGGGGTGTCTCCTTAGGGCAAGACAGTAATGACAGATACCTCCCTCATGGGCTGGAGCACGGTTTTAGACAGCTGTCCAGCTCATGGTCTCTGGAGCGGCCCTCATCTGGAGCGGCATATAAATTGCCTAGAAATGTGGGCCATATTTCTAGCACTGAAATTCCTTCTTCCTCAATTGCGAGGTCACCATGTACTTACAGACAACACAGCGGTGGTCTCATATATTGACCACCAGGGAGGATTATATCCTGTTCAGGCAGGCGCAACTAATTCTTCTCTGAGCAGAGCGAAAGTTTTGTCAGTGAGTGCAATGTACATTCTGGGCAATTGGGATATGGGTGCAGACATCCTGTTGAGGCAGGGGCTGAGGCCCAGGGATTGGTGGCTCCATCCACAAGTGGTGGAATCCATATGGCGGAGGTTTGGCCAAGTGGGACTGCATATGTTTGCCTCCGAGGAGACAACACATGGCCCGCTGTGGTTCGCCCTCACTCCTCCCGCACAATTAGGGCCGGACGCCATTGTGCGCATGTGGTCAAGGTCATATCTGTACGCTTTCCCCCAATCGCTCTGCACCCACAAGTTCTAGTGAGAGTTTGCCAAGACAGTCTATGTCTGCTGCTAATAGCACCTTATTGGCTAGCTCGAACATGGTTCTCAGAGATAATATTCCTGCTAGATGGCACTCCTTGGGAGATTCCCATCCACAGGGTTCCACTGTGACCCGGTGAACTGTGAAATAGCTACAGTCCTGGAGTTCTTACAAGAACATTTCTCAGCAGGGGCTCCTTCTACAGCCGGAGGTCAACATGGCGAACTCAGCCCCAGACCCATGAGGAGGTCTCAGCTCCAGAGCTCCAGCTCGAGATCTATGCGGTGGTCCCACCTACTGAGCACCAGCCAGAGGTCAACATGGCGACCTTGGCACCAGAGCTCCTGCTTCAGACCCACGAGGAGGTCTCACCTGCTGAGCTCCAGCCGGAGGTCAATGTGGCGACCTCAGAACTCCAGCTTGAGACCCATGAGGAGGTCTCACCTGCTGAGCCCCAGCGAGAGGTCAACGTGGTGACCTCAGAGCTCCAGCCAGAGGTCAACGTGGTGACCTCAGCTCCAGAGGTTCAGCCTGAGACCCATGAGGCGGTCTCAGCTCCAGAGCTCCAGCATAAAGTCAAGTTCCTGCTAGAGGTCAACTAGGTGACTCCCAAGTCATGTTCATGTCCGAAGTCGAAGAGGCGACCTCTCAAGCCAAGTTCCTGTCAGAGGTTGAAGAGACGGCCTCTCAAGCAAAGTTCCTGTCCGAGGTCGAAGAGAAGGCCTCTCAAGACACGTTCCTGTCCGAGGTTGATATGACAACCAACCAGGTTTGGCTCACGTCTGAAGTCGACATCACGACCAATCAAGTTATGCTCACGCCAGAGTCTGTTGACACAACCAACCAAGATCTCCTCATGCCTGAAACCGACGTCACGACTAACCAGGTTCTGCTCACGCCTGAAGTCGACGTCATGACCAACCAAGTTCTGATCACGCCCTTGTCTGCTGACACGGACAAACAAGTCCTGCTCATGCCCGAGTCTGCTGACACGGACAACCAAGTCCTGCTCACGCTGGAGTCTGCTGACATGGACAACCAAGTTCTGCTCACGCCCGAGTTTGCTGACACGAATAAGCAAGTTCTGCTTACACCGGAGTCTGCTAACACGACCAAACAAGTTCTGCTCACGTCCGAGTTTGCTGACACGAATAACCAAGTTCTGCTCACGCCCGAGTCTGTTGACACAGACAACCAAGTTCTGCTCATGCCTGAGTTTGCTGACACGGACAACCAAGTTTTGATCATGCCAAAATCTGCTGGCAAGGACGACCAGGTTCTACTCATGCCTGAAGCAGACTTCATGATTAACCCAGTTCTCCCCATGCCTGATGACATAACCTACCAAGTTCAAGCTGCAAAGTCGATGGATGACGACGCTCAGATTCTCTGTGGGACTGAGGAGGCCACTCAGCCACCCTGTTCTGCTGAGGAAGTTTCTCCACCTCCCGTTGCAGCCAAAAGCTTGGCTCGGCTTTTCTTTTCAGCTGAGGATGTCGCTCTGCTTTCCTGTTCCACTGATGACATTGCTTTTCTTTCCTGCTCTGCTGAGGATGTCGCTCTGCTTTCCTGCTCCACTGAGGACGTTGCTCTGCTATCTTGCTCCGCTGAGGATGCCACTCAATCTCCTGGTTCAGCTCGGGCCATTTTGCCCAAGGGGCCAGGACCGCCAATGGAGAGGTTTGTTCTCTGGCGCGTAGGGGGGTTCTGTCATGTCACAGCAAACCAGTGACTACATTTCCTATCCTGCACAGTGGCCTACAAACTTGGCCGCCATGGACTACACTTCCCACGCATACACACACACGTTCACCTTCTCCGGAACTCTAATCACAAACACCTGTTTCCAATCTCGCATACACTTACACCACAGTATATAAGAGACTGTTTAAACACTATGACGTAGTATTAAGTATTAATACTTAATATGTAGTATTAAGTATCGAGTTTAACTCTTTGCCATGTGGTAGTTCTTTGTTCTTGTCTGGTTTCATGTTTATTGACCTCGTTTCTTGTTTCCCAACTGTGATTCAAGCCTCACCCTATTTATACCTGTTTTCTGATTGCCTGACCCATTGCCTGTTTTGACCACGCCTCTGTCTAATCACTAATGTCTGCCTGTCACTTGTAAATAAAGTATTTACCTGCACTTGCTTCTGCCTCAGTTACCATTACATGACAATCCCAAACAATCAATAATAAACTTATAAAGTCTGAATAGAGCTAATAGTAATAGTAATACAGTAATGCATAATTGAAGCAAAGTTGATGTTAAAAAAACAAAATTTAAAGCTTTCTATGTCTCCCCTTCTCTGTCCCTCTATCTTGGCTCTTCCATTTCTCATGCTTTCCTTTCTCAAGTGTGCTGCTCTTACAGCTATTAGAATCTCTTTAAGCTTTTCAGTTGTTATACACTCTCTCTGGTTCTGTCAGGCCTGTCTTTAACAAAACTGACTTGTCCTAACATAACTGAGAGAAATCATATGAATGGTTTGAAGCTCCCCTCATTAACCTCTCTTTGGATGTTTCTCCCTGCTTGAATGTATCGCTCCTTCCATCACTCTCCCTCTCAGCTTTTAGCCATCTGGCCTGAGGCTAAAGAACCCTTAAGAACCCTTAAGGGCTCATCTAGAAATTAATCACAGCACCACATCTTTATTCTCTCACACACATCTTTATTTTGAATGGATCTGTGTGTGCTATTTAGTGTTTGCCCTGACAGCTCTATTACAGAGACAAAGTGCCGACTGTGTTGTGCCCTGTTGCTGGAACACACATGACTGAACAGGCCCTGCCATTTCCCCACAGACACTCCACTCTTTTTCTGTTGCTTGCCTCTGCTTTGACATGGACCTTTCATGTACACCCGACAGATGTCACTTGTCTCTGCTTAACAAGACAAGCAGAGAAAAAGTAGGATTAAAAGTATGAGGGACCTGAATGCCAGTCTACACATGCCTCTTGTTCATGGTACCCAATATTGTTATATATGTTTGTCAATTTGATGATCTAGGCAAATGCCAAATGCATAATTTACAATGATTTTGAGTAACAAAAGTAAACAAAGGAGTGTAAATAAATTACATTGACAAATTATGAGAAGGCATCCTGATTCATGCTTCTTTATGAAGCATTTAAAGCACTGGAAAGCCACTTAAGATATGTATCAGAAAAGCCCGTTTCAGGAACAGAAATGTGTGCTAAACTATTAAACTATCCAGCTCTGCAGCAATTGGCATCCACTGACATTGAGTGAGGAAGAAACTAACAGAAGTTAAAATAGGTCACTGTTTATGCAATTCTATTCAATTCAATTGTATTTGTTTTTAACGTGTTTAACAACAGATATTTTCACAAAGCAGCTTTACAGAAATCCAAATTTAGATTTGTAGATTTAGATCCCTAATGAGTAAGCCATAGGTGACAACATGAGCCTGAGACATCATGAGTAAGCCTGAGACAACATGAGGAAGAAACCTTGGGCCACATTTAAACTTATGTTAACTGAGTGTAGTGAAGAAGTAATACTGAACTTGGTATTCATTCACATTTCACAATTAAATTATTCACAAATTACATGAGTATTTACATCAGTATTTAGATATCAGATGTAAATACAGAACTACATACATCTCAGAAAGCTGTACAGGAAAACAGAGGTGTATGTCAGTAATGCTTAGTTGTGACCTTGAACTTAAGAATTTTGCATTCTTTAGTAATTTAATACACAATATTTGATTACAAATTATATTATTGGCAGTGACTTGAATGAAAAGTGTAAATATTTCATGAATTTTAAATTTCTTTGTATTTAGAATGTCTCCCTTTTGCCTTTCATGACAGTTGGCACTCGAACTGGCATGGACTCCACAAGTTTGTGTAAAACCTGATGATTTATGTTAGATCAAAACCATGAGTGTCATCTGAACACTCTCCTCAGTGGAAGAGATAAATCTCAAAGTATATCTGACCTTTTGTACTAAGGAGTTACAAATGTCACTAAGTCGTAAATTTTCTTAAATTTAAACAGTGACCAACAAATTGTGCAGAATCGTGTATATTTAAGATTTTGAACATTTCCTTTTCTTTGTTCTATATATTACTTCTATGGATTTCCAGTTATAAGTGAATAATAAAAAAAGTAAAAATAAATAAATAAATAAATAAACCCTGTAGATATGACATTATCATATTTATCATCTTCAGTAACTATTTTACCCATGATGCATTAATTAAGTAATTATACAAATCATCTGTGTAGTGGACAGGATTTTTTTTTTTTAATTTGATGCACACAGAGGAGATCAGTGGAGACAACATCTTAATTTGAAACAATGCATATCCTGAGGACCAAATTTTACATGGCATATTATATCAGCTGTAAGCATAGCAGATGACTAAATTAAACCTTGGGTACTTTTTTTTTAGAAATGAGCACAGACTAAAGAAAACATGGGTGCAATTCACTAAACGTAAAACTCAATATAGCATCATGAAAGCATGAAACAAGTATATATTGAGTGCACATTATGATTTCATGACCTCAATTTTTTCCTCTGTCATGTTTGGAGGGGAAATATAATTTGCTTCACAAACAAACAAACACAATAAAAAAACATGCACTGCCAGTATTTCCATAAGCAATTAAAATATCCCTAAATAATAATTACATGATAACTAATATATTATTTAATATATTGTATAAAATGAAGATAAATTCATTTGTAGCTCTTTGCATCTTACATGTTCACACACATTTGCTTTTGGGACAGAACACTGGATGCTGACCCAATTAATGCAGTCCCTTATGCATTTTTTGTTATAATTTCTACTGCTGTCAGTAAACAATAATATTGGGACAAGCTGTATTAGAATGCATGATAGAAATAATAAGAAGAGTATACTATATGTTGATTTGATGATGTCTATGTTCTGAAATATGAGCCTGAATTGTCCGTGTATAATCATTCATTAAGTAAAAAGATCACATACGTACTCACTTGACCTTGATAATGGGAACTATCGAGTTACACATATGCTTAGACATATGTGGGTTTTACATGTTATTTATTTATTTTATTTTATGTATCCTTTATTTAGCCAGGAAAGTCCCATTGATCTACAAGATCTCTTTTTCCAGGGAGTCCTGCACATGATGTTATGACATTCTTGAATCTTTAGTCCAATCCTTGAATTAAAATTCAACATTTCCTTGTAATTTGTTTTTAATTAGAGGCTCAATGCACCAAGAGCCTCATTGGGAAATGGAGTGTAAAGCAAATACATTCACCTCCTACATGATCCACTGATCTAAAACAAATGACAGTCAGCAGCTGCGTCCCCCAAATACACTGTAGTCAAAAAGCAGAGTCATAAATTATTGCCATTACAAAGCATGTCCACAGCCCAGGTTCAAATATTTTGCTTGGTTAAATCTAAATCAAAAACACAACATGTGACTAATTCAGATAAAAAGGACTAAAAATATAATTTCCACCACAAGGTTGTGTTCTTTTTGAAACACATCATATCAGACAGGTGTTGGTTTTAATCACCCTTCCTATTTTTCACCTTATGAGCATTAATAAGCCATGCACAACAGAGAGTTCTCTCTTTTTGTAATTTTGTACTTTTTAGTTTTTGTTGTTGTTTTTTAAATCTTGTTTCAGAACTCTTTCCAAAAACAAATTAAAAATCTAATTCATCATGTATTCATTCATTTTTTTTTTTTCCATTTATTTATACTGGCAATATTGAGGGCAGTATAACATTATTATGGATATACTGCATTTACAAGCAGTTGATACACTTTTAGTCCTGGAGATCACTGGAATATTCCTGAATATTTATGAATGAATAAATGTCCTTTTGAACCATCAATCACTGGATAAGTATCAAATTTTGAGCAAAATAAACTTACAGTTCCCTCTGAAAGTATTGGCTTTCAGCTTTACACGCTGAAGACATTTGGGTTTGAGATCATAAAATTTATGAGATGATAGATCAGAATTGCAGATTCATTTCTTGATATTTACATCTAGATGTGTTAAATAATTTACAACATGGCAAATTATTGGCAGACCACCCAATGTTTAGGTGAGCAAAAGTATTGGAACAGACAGTCTTAAAGTAAATAACACTCAATATATTGTTGCATATCCCTGGCTTGCAATAACTGCATCAAGCTGACAATGAACTGACATCACCAAACTGTTGCATTATTCTTTTTGTGATGCTTTTCCAGGCTTGTACTTGCAGCTTCTTTCAGTTGTAGTTTGTTTTGTGGGGTTTCTCCATTCAGTGTCCTCTTCAGGAGGTGAAACCATTGTTCAGGTCCATTGTTGTGTTGGCAGTGTGTTTTGGGTCAATGGCTTGCTACCTGATGTTCCTCCAATTTATATTGGATGCATTTATCTATAAATTTGCAGAGAGAATGTTTCTGTAGACCTCTGAATTCATTCTGCTACTACCATCATGAGTTACATCATCAATATTAGTGAGCTCATTCCAGAAGCAGCCATGCAAGCCCAAGCAACGACACTACCTTCAGCGTGCTTGACCAATAAGCTTGTATGTTTTGGATCATGAGCAGATCCTTTGTTTCTCCACACTGTAGTCTTTCCATCACTTTGGTAGAGGTTAATCTTATTTCATAATTTCATCTCTGCATTGCTTTGTAAATTATCTGGGCTTCAGATTCTTACTGCTGATGAGTGGTTTGTATCTTGTGGGATGGCCCTCATATTTCTACCCTCAAAGTCTTCCTCAAAGGGTGGATTGTGATACCTTCGCCCTTGCCTGTGGAGCTTGTTGATGTCACTGACATTGTTTTTCTTCACAGCTCTTACAATGTTTCTGTCATCAACTACTGTTGTTTTCCTTGGCTGACCTGTTTCATGTCTGGTGGTTAGTACACCAATGGTTTCTTTCTAATTCAGAACAATCGAAATGATTGTATTACCTATGCTTGCTTGTGCAATGGCTCTGATCGATTTTTCCTCTTTTCTCAGCTTCAAAATGGCTTGCTTTTCTCCCATAGACAGCTCTCTGGTCTACATATTAGTTTTAATTCTAAAAAACAAATGCAGACTTCACAGATGAAACCCAGAGCTCAACCCAAGAGTAGACATTCAGAGTTATTCATTGTTTAAACATCAAATCTACCAGGGCATACATGGGCAACAAGAAACACCTGTCAATCAAGTTTTCCAATATGTTTGATCACTTGAAAAATGGATGGGTTCAAACTAGAGATGCACCGATGTATCGGCCAATGATAGTTTAAAAACATCCGACGATCAGAGCCGATTATGTCCTGTCAATCAAAAGAGGGCAGGAAAACACATCAATTTTTTGCTGTGTGTAAAGATGATGTCTCTTGTAAGGAATGATGACAAAACTGCAGTTTGTAAACTCTTCACTGCTAATATTTTACACAGGAAGTGAGCCCCAGTGAAGTGGGTTTCCAGATTAAAAGCCAGGCCTGTTCATTTGTGAAAGGTGGGTTGTAGTTTGGAGTTTGTAGTTGTAGTGCGAGTATATGGTGTGTTTACCTTTCTGTGGAAGGCGTTACCTGCTGTAGTGTATATATTTTTGTATAGTTTTTATCCATTTTCCCCATTTCCCCTATTTTGTCTATTTTTTTTGTTTGTTTGTTGTTGTTTTTTTGTTTTTTTTTTACCTTCACATGGATGTACATATTTTTGTGCACATTTAGTTAACAAGGCATGTCTCAGAACGAACCAAGCCATGAAGTCCAAGGAACTGTCTGTAGACCTCTGAGACAGGATTGTATGAAGGCACAGATCTGGGGAAGAGTACAGAAACATTTCTGCAGCATTGAAGGTCCCAATGAGCACAGAGGCCTCCATCATCTGTAAATGAAAGAAGTATGGAACCAGCAAGACTCTTCCTATGGCTGGCTGCCCGGCCAAACTGAGTGGGGGAGAAGGGCCTTAGTCATGGAGGTGACCAAAAACCCGATGGTCACTCTGACAGAGCTCCAGCATATATCTGTGGAGAGTAGAGAACCTTCCAGAAGAACAACCATCTCTGCAGCACTCCACCAATCAGGCCTATATGGTAGAGTGGCCAGACAGAAGCCACTCCTCAGTAAAAGGCACATGACAGCCCACCTGGAGTTTACCAAAAGGCACCTGAAGGACTCTCAGCCCACGATGAAACAAAGATTGAACTCTTTGGCCTGAATGGCAAGCATCATGTCTGGAGGAAACCAGGCACCACTCATCACCTGGCCAATACCCTTCCTACAGTGAAGCATCTTGGTGGCAGCATCATGCTGTGGGGATGTTTTTCAGTGGCAGGAACTGGGAGACTATTCAGGATTGAGGGAAAGATGAATGCAGCAATGTACAGAGACATCCTTGATGAAAACCTGCTCCAGAGCGCTCTGGACCTCTGACTGGGGCGAAGGTTCATCTTCCAACAGCACAACGACCCTAAGCACACAGCCAAGATAACAAAGGAATGGCTACAGGACAAGTCTGTGAATGTCCTTGAGTGGCCCAGCCAGAGCCCAGACTTGAACCCGATTGAACATCTCTGGAGAGATCTGAAAATGGCTATGCACCGACGCTCCCCACACAACCTGATGGAGCTTGAGAGGTCCTGCAAAGAAGAATGGGAGAAACTGCCCAAAAATAGGTGTGCCAAGCTTGTAGCATCATGCTCAAAAAGACTTGAGGCTGTAATTGGTGCCAAAGGTGCTTCAACAAAGTATTGAGCAACGGCTGTGAATACTTATGTACATGTGCTTTTTTTGTTTTTTTATTTTTAATAAATTTGCAAAGATTTCAAACAAACTTCTTTCACGTCATTATGGGGTATTGTTTGTAGAATTTTGAGTAAAATAATGAATTTAATCCATTTTGGAATAAGGCTGTAACATAACAAAATGTGGAAAAAGTGAAGCGTTGTGAATACTTTCCGGATGCACTGTATCTCACCCATAATGAATAAATGGTAAAACATCCAAATTGTCCAGGACAACGGTGTGGTGAGATGCACACAGCTCGGTTACCAGAAGTAGGTATGCCAGTGAGGGACTTTTAAATACCAGAAAGAAAAACATGGAGATAAGGCGATATACAATGGCTGAGAATGGGTTTTAAGGGGATTCCAAGGTGAAAAGTTGTCAAAAGTTGATTCTAATGGTATTTAAACATGAGAAATGTAGAGTTTAAGGGGAAATCAAAAAAGACATTATTAAAGCATATTGGGATTTCAAAAGAATGAGATAATTGGGCATAACCTAAAAATAAGATTGTATAAATAGCGCATTGAGTCTGTGCATAGATTCAGATCACTTTGGGACGTCGCACTGATTGGATCTCATGTTGTTTTTTGAACAATAAACTGGATTTTTGCTTCTCTCATCCAACGTGTTCTAGATTTTTACTTTCAATTGTGCTTTTGAGTATGATCACTTATGGAAAAAGGTCATTAGCACTGCTAGTTGTTTTTGAAATGACAACTTAAATAGAACTTTTTCAACTGCATGAAGTTGGTTAAAAGGTCTTACCCAGTAACACACTATGCCAAAATTTAAAGAAATTCCAGAAATGATGAGGAAGAAGGTTATTGAAATACATTAGTCTGGGAAGGGTTAAAAAGCTACTTCAAAGGCTCTGAGACTCCAAAGAACCACAGTGAGAGCCATTATCTCCAAATAGAAAAACTAAGCACAGTAGTGAACCTTCCCAGAATTGGCTGACTTTCCAAAATTCCTCCAAAAGCACAGCAACTACTCATCTAGCAAGTCACAAAAGAGCCAAGGACAACATCAAAGGACCTACAGGCCTCTCTTGCATAAATAAAGGTTACTGTTCATGACTCCACTATCAGAAAGACACTGGGCAAAAAAAAAAACCCAGAAGAATATTAAGACTCATCTGAATTTTGCCAAAACTCACCTTGATAATTCTCAAAACTTTTGGAAAAATGTTCTGTGGACTGATGAGTCAAAAATGTTACTGTTTGGAAGTCAGGGGTCCCATTATATCTGGCATAAATCAAACACAGAATTCCACTAAAAGAACATCATGGTGGTGGAAGTGTGATGGTGGGGGGATGCTTTGCTGCTTCAGGGCCTGGGCAACTTGCAATAATTGAAGGAAACATGAATTCTGCTCTCTACCAGAAAATCCTAAAGGAGAATGTCTGGTATTCAGTCCCTAAGTTGAAACTCAAGTGCAAGTGAATTATGCAGCAAGACAATCAATACGTTTACATGGACAACAATATTCAGATATTAACCTGATTAAGAGAATAATCTGCGAAACTACAATGTAAACAATGATTATTGATTACTTTAACCCGGCTAAAGTCATACAACTGGATGCTGCAGCAAGATAATGATCTAAAGCATAGGAGTAAGTCCTAGTCCTAGAAGTAAGTGAAAGACTGATATCCAGTTATCAGAAGCATTTGGTTGCAGTTATTGCTCCTAAAAGTGGCACAAGTTATTTAGTTTGAAACAGTTAGTTTTTCACATTGGTGATAGGTGTTGGATGCCTTAATTTTTTATTATTATTATTATTTTTAAATTTCTTCAATAAATAAATAAATAAATAAAAACGGTATTGTGTGTTTATTCAGGTTGCCTTTGTTTTATGTTGTATTTTGTTTGAAGATCTAAAACTATTTAGTAGGAGAACAGAAGAAATCAATACTTTTTCACAGCACTGTACACAACCACACACAAGTTTATTTTTGTATTACAATGTGCAAAGATTTGTATCCATTAGAAACAAGTTCAATACCTCTAATTACTATACAATACACATAGGTGGAACTCTGTTTGCATATACCTGTCTGGAGAATAACGATAATGCTACAGCTACTGTTCTTCTAATGATGAAAACAGGACAACTGAATGTCCTTGGCTATATTTATCAGTGTTTATGAGCATAATTGTTTCACATGGCAGTGGATACACATTTATTTGTAACCTATGAGAACCAAAAATGAAAATACTGTCAACACACAAAAGGTGGGTAGCTCATTATCGTTCTTTCTTTCTTTCTTTCTTTTGGTGTTGTTAATTACCCAGTTAGTTAACATGGTTATGAGGAGTGATTATAGTTAGGTGTTGAGGATTTTCTGTGTAATTAATGGTATAAAAAGTTTAATTAAGAAAAAAAGCTTGCCCTTGATTGTTGTTTTACAGTTAAGTATATGTAATGTTAACTGTGTTTAACTAAGAGTAGTTTACAAACTGAAATGCAAAATTTATTTCTCAAGTCATGCCCTGTACAAAAAGTAAATTTTATTTTGTGCAATAAAGGAGCTGCACAATAAAATGAAAATATCATGATAATTTTTTTTTTCAGTTTGACAAAGTAGCGTCAATATAAGTTAAGTTAGCTAAAGTTAGCTTTTTCCAAAGTAGCTTACTCAAAACACTTTTTTTTTTTGTGAAGACATCATCAATCATTAATTACTGTTATTACTGACATAATTATTATCCTGACCTCAACCTAAGTAACCAGTAGGAAATATATAGGTTCATTTAAATAAATAAATAAATAAATAAATGATTGATTGATTGATTGATTAGTTAATTAATTAATAAATAATAATAATACATTTATTTTGTGAAGACTAGGACATTTGACACTATATAATAATTGTGAGGACATTTAATGCTTTTTGGTCTTCACAAAGAGTTTTAAAAAAATGCACATATATGCACATATATGCACATGTTAGGTGACGAGTCTCATCCCATCACGCAGCATCTCTGACAGGATTGGAGGCCACTAAAAAATGATGCCTGTTGACACCAGACAAGGTCACACAGTAACACATGCACACTAAAAAATAACCCCCAATCAGACAGCCTTTCTTTCCATTCTCTTTATCCAAGTTCAGCTTTCCAAGGCTACTTATTAGAATAAATCAATTTCAGGCTCTTGTCTTCCAGGCAATTAGTCATCCTTTGACCACTCATCACCATAGGCAGACACTGTGTGCTCCTTCTTTTTTCACTCTCTTCCTCTCTGTTTGAACATATGCACATTTATCTTCCACAGACACAGAGAGTGACATTCTGCTTTCAGCTTTGGACTCGGTTGAGGGTTCAGAAGACTGAATTACTTCATCCCTGTCTCTATACACACCATTGTGCATATGCAATTTCTAATCCCATGATATCCTCAGTTATTTACTCTTTGTGGACCAGTAGTCTTTTAACTGCTGCTATGACTGCAGAGGCAACCTCACCCACAATTTGTAGGAATTGTAACTGAGAGCTATATCACAGGCTTTCATCAAAAGTCTATCACAGAGGACAGATAAATTGTTCCCCATACTGAGCTTTGTTTGATTCCATATATCAGAAACTCTTGATAGCACATATTATTATGATGTTTTATAGCTGCATTGAACAATAAATCTGCAAATGCTTTTGAATGGACAGATACTATATACAGTATAAAAGAATAACACTTTGCTTAAGAGTAGTGTTCGTAGAGCTAAACAACATAAACCTTTCATGGCAGCTGTAGGGTTATTCCAACAGGCATCAATTAAAGTCTATTCCATTTTATTTAAATTTATAGGTCAAGCTGACATAAACCAAGTCAACTGACCTAGATTTATGAGAGGCCCAGTGAGTTTCATATTGAGTTTAGCACACAGCATCTTAATCAGAGTCATTGCTCATCCTTTGTTTTTATGGATAAATTTATTAATTCACTTAAAGTGAGCTATAAGTATAGCAGAAAAGTGCTTGATCAGCGTATCCTTCAAACTCTGGCACATTGCGTTTTTTTAATTAAAAAAAAAATTAATTTAACAATTTAAAATAGCAAATTAAAAGTTTGATAACATAGCCTACACTCCATGCATATATAATGATTTCATGACCTAGATTTAGTTTCTTATAGCTCCATTAAATTGTGTGCATAAATAGCACATTATAAAAATGAAATGGAAAAAAATAATAAGATGTGCTGGATCAAGTGCTATTTTATAAGCTGGCAAGAGAGCTGCGGCCATTTTATTAAATTAGGTTAATTAAACCAAATTTGACAGTAACAACTAGAACTACTCATGCATGATAACATCAGCATTGTCACGATTTCCCCTTGAGTCAGCGCTGCAGTATTGTAGCGTGCTCGGAAAACAAGTGCATGCTTGTGCATGAGCCCTTAGCGAACGCACACTTTTTGGTCTTCAATGACATTGACTTTGTTCACATTGGACACGTGCTTTTATTATGGTTATGTTCTTTCTCCGCCCCTGTTTTGTCACTGGTGTCACGTATCGAGGTTGAGCCAGAAGAAAGTGCAGATAATGACATTTATTGAAACAAACGTACTATGAAACAAAGACACCAAGACAACTTGGTATAACACTGTGGCATGACACAAAACACCATGACATGGACAACAAGAGTCTAGGACAACGAAAGACAAGCAAACAGTGCAGACCAGGACTATGTATACACACACGAGTGCTCATTAACAAAACGTGAGTCAGGTGCAGGTGGTCATGTGACAGCTAGTGCAGTGCAGTGGCTGATAGGAAGTGGAGTCCAGAGCTTCTTGATACATGACAGAACCCTCCCCCAATGGCGCTACTCCCTGAGCGCCCAAAATCATACGTCCTCCATCTGGTGGTCCTGGCCCCCTGGGCAAAATGTCCCCAGCAGAACCAGGAGGCCGAGCGGCTTCCACAATGGCACAGGGAGGCAGAGATACTTCCTCGGCTGAACATGAAAGCGGGGCGACGTCCTCGCCAGAGCATGAAAGTGGGGTGACGTCCTTGTCGGTGCAGGGAAGTGGAGCGACATCCTCAGTGGAGCGGGACAGCGGAGCGACGTCCTCTGCGGAGCAGAGAGGTAGAGCGACGACCTCAGCCGAGCAGGGAGGCAGAGCGACGACCTCAGCCGAGCAGGGAGGCAGAGCGACGACCTCAGCCGAACAGGAAGGCTGAGCGGTGTCCACTGCTGAACAGGGAGGCTGAGCGACGACCTCAGCCGAGCATGAAGGCAGAGCGACGACCACTGCTGGGCAGGCAGGCTGAACGACGTCCTCGGTGGAGCATGAAAGCGGAGCGACGTCCTCGGTGGAGCATGAAGGCAGAGTGACGACCACAGCAGGGCAGGCAGGCTGAGCGAAGTCCTCGGCGGAGCATGAAAGCAGAGCGACGTCCTCGGCTGAACAGGGAGGCTGAGCGACGACCTCAGCTGAACAGGGAGGCTGAGCGACATCCACAGCTGAACAGGGAGGCTGAGCGACGTCCACAGCTGAACAGGGAGGCTGAGCGACGTCCACAGCTGAACAGGGAGGCTGAGCGACGTCCACAGCTGAACAGGGAGGCTGAGCGACGTCCACAGCTGAACAGGGAGGCTGAGCGACGTCCACAGCTGAACAGGGAGGCTGAGCGACGTCCACAGCTGAACAGGGAGGCTGAGCGACGACCTCAGCTGAACAGGGAGGCTGAGCGACGTCCACAGCTGAACAGGGAGGCTGAGCGACGTCCACAGCTGAACAGGGAGGCTGAGCGACGACCTCAGCTGAACAGGGAGGCTGAGCGACGTCCACAGCTGAACAGGGAGGCTGAGCGACGTCCACAGCTGAACAGGGAGGCTGAGCGACTTTGAGGTAGCTGAACGGTGGGGAATCTTTGAGTCCGGTAGGAGATGGAGCGACGTCTCTCATGGAACGTGGAGGCAGAGTGACGTTCTCCACTGAACATGAAGGCTGAGCGAGAGCCATAATAGGGGAGAGAGGGTGGGAGTTGATCTCCGCCCTGACCACAGACTCCCCCTCCTGTCGGCGTGGCATGGCGTAGTCCTTTGTGAACATTGCCGGTGGTGACCTGGTGCCTGGTCTGTCCCGCCGCGGCAGCCCGAGCATGTGGTCACTCTGAGCGAGTAGTTCATCTGTCCTTCTTCCCTGCTCCAATAGTCCTCTATACCACTCCTCATATGCTGCAAACCAGGCGTCCATCTTGGTGATCTGCTGCTTCTGATAAATGGTCTTTCGTTCTGTCACATATCGAGGTTGAGCCAGAAGCAAGTGCAGATAATGACATTTATTGAAACAAACGTACTATGAAACTAAGACAACTTGGTATAACACTGTGGCATGACACAAAACACCGAGACATGAACAACAAGAGTCTAGGGCAACGAAAGACAAGCAAGTAGTGCAGACCAGGACTATATATACACACACGAGTGCTCATTAACAAAACATGAGTCAGGTGCAGGTGGTCAGGTGACAGCTAGTGCAGCGCAGTGGCTGATGGGAAGTGGAGTCCAGAGCTTCTTGATACATGACAACTGGTTGTTTTTCAAATGTGTGTCATCACTGTTCCCTTTCAAAGGGAACTCGACGTTGCGTTTAGCATAACAGTATGGGAGCGCCCTTGCGCACGTGACCGGTATCTGAAGCTTGTGTAAAATCATGCCTCAATATATAGGCCTGCCATGATCAGGTGACGGGGCAATTAAGCGCATAGAGTGATATAAATGTGGCACCTGTGAACCGCGCCATCAGCCTCTATTATCTGAAGCGAAGACGCAATTCACAGGCCTGCCCTGGTATGACAAAGCTACACGACGTCATTATTCCCTTCTCAGGGACTAGGGTTACATGCGTAACCCAGATGTTCCCTTTCAAAGGGAAATCGACGTTGTATGGGACAGTATGGGAACTTATATGCAGGCAAAGAGGGTGGCCTCCAAACCAGAGCTCCAACCTGAAAACAACGAGGTGGTCTCACGGGCTGAGCTCCAGCCGGAGGTCAATGTAGCAACCTCGGCTCCAGAGCTCCAGCTCAAGATCCATGAGATGGTCTCACCTGCCGAGCTCCAGCCGGAGGTTAACGTGGCGACCTCATCTCCAGAGCTCCAACATGAGACCCACAAGGTGGTCTCACGGGCTGAGCTCCAGCCGGAGGTCAATGTAGCAACCTCGGCTCCAGAGCTCCAGCATGAGACACACAAGGTGGCCGCATCCCCATAGCTCCAACCTGTGACCGACGAGGCGGTTTCATTCCCTGAGCTCCAGCAGGAGACACAGGAGGTTGTCTCATCTCCAGAGCTCCAGCATAAAGTCAAGTTCCTGCTTGAGGTCAATGAGGTGACCTCCCAAGCAAAGTTCACCTCTGAGGTCGAAGAGATGGCCTCTCACACCACGTTCCTGTCTGAGGTCGACGAGGCGACCTACCACACCAAGTTCCTGTCTGTGGTCGATGAGGCGACCTCCCACACCACGTTCCAGTCTGAGATTGATGATGTGACCTTCCATGCCATGTTCCAGTCTGAGATCAGTGATGTGACTGCCCACACCACGTTCCAGTCTGAGATCGATGAGGTGATCTTCCAAGCCAAGATCCAGTCTGAAACCAATGTCATGACCAACCAGGCTCTGCTCACGCATGAAAACGAGGCCACAACTACCCAAGTTATGCTCACGCCAGAGTCTGTTGACACAAAAAACCAAGTTCTCCTCACGCCTGAAACCAAGGTCACGACCAACCAGGTTCTTCTCATGTCTGAAGTCGACATCACAACCAACCAAGTTAAGGTCATGCCAGAGTCTGTTGATATGACCAACCAAGTTCTGATCGTGCCCAAGTCTGCTGACACGGACAACCAAGTTCTGCTCACGCCCGAGTCTGCTGACACGGACAACCAAGTTCTGCTCACCCCCGAGTCTGCTGACATGGACAACCAAGTTTTACTCATGTCTGAAGCAGACATCATGACTAACCAAGTTCTCCTCATGCCTGAGACTGATGACACAGCCAACCAAGCTCTGCATTCATCTGAGTCTGCTGACACAGCCAACCAAGTTCAGCCTGCAAAGTTGATGGAGAATGACGCTTAGACTCTCTGTATGACTGAGAATGCCACTCAGTATCCCTATACAGTTGAGGAAGTTTCTCCACCTCCCGTTGCAGCCAAGAGCTCTGCTTTGCTTCCCTATTCTGCCGTAGATGCCATTACGCCAGGGCTCTATATGGACATCACTCCATTTTCCCAAGCCACTGAGGATGGCGCTCTGTCTTTCTGCTCTGCTGAGGACATTGCTCTTCCCTCCTGCTCTACTGCAGACGTCGCTCAGCCTTCCTGCTCTTGTGCTGACGTTGCTCTGCCTTCCTGCTCCACTGAGGACGGCGCTCAGTCTCCCGGTTGCCCAAAGGATTGCCAGGGGAGGGGAGTGTTATTCCTCCCGGAGCGCCCTTGTGGTGGTGGTGGTGGTGGTGGGGGGGGGGGGGGGGGGGTTCTGTCAGGATTTCCCCTTGAGTCAGTGCTGCAGTATTGCAGCATGCTCGGAAAACCTTAGCGAATGCACGCCTTTCAGTCTTTGGATTACTGTTTTGGATTTGTCTGCCTCTCTCTCTAATAAACGTCTTTTACTGCACTTGCATCCATCCTAACCTCCATTACCTCTGTGATGTGACAAGCGTGATATGACTCATAACACAAACTTATATCAATAATTATCTACATCACTGGTCACAGGTGTTATCTAAACTGTTTTATATTAAAATTAAAGAAAGCAGTTTTGTGACATCTCATGCCTTAATAATTGTTGAATTAATAGTAAATACCAGCAATATATATCAGCAATACCAGGGTCAGCCCAATTATCGGCACCAGGAGCAGCAAAAGAAGCTTTGTGACATGTTTTTGGTTAGAGTCCGATGAACAGTGTATGAGGAGTTAGAAAAAGGTTTATCAAAATTCTGCAAAGAACTTTATATTGTACTTGCATCTAGATGATCCAGGCCAATTTTCGTGCAAATCGGACAAACGGCCTAGACGGAGTTCGAAAAAGTATGTTTTAAAAACATTTAAAAATAGCAGACAGGAAGTTTGCTCGACCATGAAATAATTGGTATCATTGTTCTCGACATGCACCATGGAATCTATCAAGTCTCATGACAGTAGGCAAAAGGAGTCAATAGCTATTAGCATTTTTAGAAATAGCAATATAATTTTTGACCACATGGTGGCATTGTCCCAATGCTTTTTGAGTCCCTTCACAGCAAGTCATTTGTTAAATACAGCATTTTATGTCTGAATTCAAAATGGCCGACATAAAAAAAGACAGATATTTTTACATAATGTTGGACTCGTTATGCCCTCCTGAATCTAGTGAGACCAGTTTGATGCTTTTATGACAAACTGTTCAGAAGTTATATGCAAACATGTGATTTTTTCATATCTCATGACCACTAGGTGGTGCTCTCACTAGGTGACCACGAAACGCTGCAGGTAACCTCAGGGCCTAATGATGATGACACAGTATGGTTTTTCAAAATTCTGCGAATAACTTCTTGTTGTAAGAGTCTCTAGATGATACATGCCAATTTTTGTGCAAATCGGAAAAATGGCCTAGGATGAGCTTGAAAAAGGTTTTTCAGAAAATTAAAAATGCCGGAAGAATTTCCATGACAGAAAATGTCATCATTTGAATCAACTTGAGACAAAGAATAGGATGAAAAAATAATTTTGTTTCTAGGATTCATGGTTAAAGTTATTAACATAAACGTGAGTGCAAATTTGAGTTAGAGACTCCAAATTTGCTGTATTAACAGATCAGACTGTCCTCTATCTGTGTGCCAAATTTCCTAACTTTCCCTACAATGTGCATGTGAGCATCAGAACTTGGTCAGGGAGCTATGGAAGAAGGGGGCCTGGTCTGATTAATCACATTTTCTTTTACATTATGTGGATGGGTGGGTACGTGTGCATTGTTCACCAGGGGAAGAAATGACACCAGGATGCAGAATGGGAAGAAGACAAGCTGGTGGAGGGAGTGTGATGCTCTGGGCAACGTCCTACATAAACATTGTTGCAGATTAAGTACACCCCATCACGGCAACGGTATTCCCTAATGGCAGTGGCCTCTTTCAGCAGGATAATGCAACCTGCCACACTGAAAAAAATTGTTCAGGAATGGTTTGAGGAGCATGACAAGATTTCAAAGTGTTGACTTGGCCTCCAAATTCCCCAGATCTCAATCCAATCAAACATCTATAAGATGTAAAGGACAAACAAGTCTGATCTACCTCGCAACTTCCAAGACTTAAAGGATCTGCAGCTAACATCTTGGTGTCAAATACTGCAGCACACCTTCAGAGATCTTGTGGATTCGATGCATTTATGGGTCAGAAAATGAATATGGTGAGTTCAATATTTATACCCAGAGATTCAAAGTCAGTAACGTGCTATGATTCAATGCTATGATAATGTGCCAATTCATGGTCATTTATGTGGATTTATTTTTACCCATGGATGAAGTTAATATCAGTTATACCACAGCACTCTTGAATTCTCAAATCTGATTGATCAGAAGTTATTCATTTTTTAGAACAGTAATGCTGACTGTTAAACAGATTTTTGTTTCTTAAAATCCATTTCCATATTTCTTTCATTTATCCTAAATAAAAGTCAGAATGTCAGTGGGTCAGGAGAATATTCCAGGAACATTGGACATGAGGTAAGAATACACCTTGGATGGGATGCACACACCTTTATACCTATAGATAATTTAGCATAGCCTGTCCACCTACTGGCATGTTTTTGGAAGGTGGGAAAAAATTGCAAAACCTGGAGCAAAAACCCATGTGGACAAGGTGAGACCATATGATTTCAATAGTAACAGCTGATTCCCAGGGACTTGTATGGTAGCTGCTCATATAATCTAATAATTGTATTAGATTAGATAGTATGGCAGATGCTCATATAATCTAATAATAGTAAATGTGTTTTCAAAAAGTTTTGTGTAACAAGCAAATGTCATTTGTGAAATCAAATGTGATTTCCCCTCGCGCTAGCACAGGAGCACGCAGCAGGCTCCAAAGCTCGAAGCACTAGCACGCCCTTCGGGGTTTTACAGTGACATTGACTTTGTTTACTTTTGACACATGTGCATTTGTTATGAATTCTGTCCTCTCTCCGCCCCTGTATTGTCATTGGTTGTTTACCTTGTGCCATCATTGTTATCAGCTGTTTTTTGTTTCACCATGGTTTTTGTTTAGTATTTGAACCCCTCGTGTCTCATTGTTCATTTCAAAGTATCGTTTGCATTCTGTAACGTACCCAGCCTTTGGTCCTCATTCTTTTGGTTCATGGTTTTGATGCTGTTCTTATTCTTGTTCTCGTTTCTCGATTCCTGTCACAGCCTGGTTTATCCTGTTTGTTGTTCGCCTGACCATTTGCCTGTTTTTGACCACATTATTGATTCATGTTTTGGATTTGTCTGCCTGCCTCTCTTCAATAAAGTTATTATCTCCACTTGCATACATCTCAACCTCCATTATGTAACAACAAAAACTTATAGTGATATGGTGAAGCTTTCTTCATATGGAGACATTTATCGAAGGAATCTCCACTGTTTCCAAAAACCTACAAATAAATTACAGATATATTTGAAACAATGTTATTGTTTCTATTGTTCCTTTGTATATTATACCACCACCTTGTTTTTTGTTTTTCATATAACAGTACCTACCATTGAACATAATTAGCTAATGAAAACAATGTCCTATCTTTAGATCATTTACCTGAGAGCAGTATCTGAGGTTGTAGTTCATGGATCATATTGTGTTTTATGGCCAAAAATAGACATTTGACCCAGTGAAATTTATGAATTTCCTAATTCCTCTTGGCTACAGCCTGCAGGCATATATGTCATTAAATGATTTGTAAAGTCTTCCATTTCAAGTCCTGCTCCAAAGCCATCAGGTCTCTGTGAGGAGTCCTTGAGTTTTTATTGTCAGCTCTCATCTGGCTGGCTGCCACTTAAGAGAGGAGTAATGAAGAAAATGCTAATCATATTTTCCCCAAGTGGTCATCCCATTAAACACAATAATGCCTCATTTCCATGGTAAAGTCTCAGGCCTGGCAACACTTCTATCGCCTGAGCAGAATAAAACACAAGAACAAACGTTCTGGCAAGAAACATTGATGATTCACAGCTTCTTGTACATGAAGGGATGTTTTTTTTTTTACCTACATCCTTCAAAACAACAACAAAAAATCATGATTAGACAAACAATCCCACCTGCAAGTTAATACAAATGTAAAGTAAATACAAATTTGTCCTTGCTGAAAATGTAGGTAGCAATTTTTTACAAAATCAAAGGATTTATTTATAGTGTATACAGTATACATATTTTCCACAAGTTGCGTTTCAGCTGTTTTCCTGGCTCTTTATATTATTATTATGGATTTCCCAGTGAAGATTTTATCTGTCTTGGGCCAAGGTTTTTGAAGCAGCCTAAATAAAATGACTATGCACTTAGTAATACCACAGAGCGGTTGAATCAATGGATATTTTTGCTAAGAAGACGCACATTATTTTTGTATAACTGCACTGTGCCGACAGTATTTCCAGTTATAACACGAACAATAGTTTAGTATTAATGTGCTGGTTCTATTATGTTATTGGTTCTATTGTTCCTGTGTATCAGCTCATACACAGGGATTTGTATGGCAGACTCCACATAATCTAAGACTAATAATAAACATCCATCCATCCATCCATCTTCTATACCGCTTATCCTTTTCAGGGTCACGGGGAACCTGGAGCCTATCCCAGCGAGCATAGGGCACAAGGTGGGGTACACCCTGGACAGGGTGCCAATCCATCGCAGGGCATCTAATAATAAACAGATTTTCAAAATGCATTGTTTATAAAAGAAAAACATATAATAATCAATGTGGTGTAAGTATTTTGTTGAGACATTTATTAAACATTTATGGAAGGAGTTTTGGATGTTAGTGTTTTGCAGTAGTCATGGTGCTTTTCAATGTTTCCCAGTGCTGGAAAGTCTTCAGGAATTTATGCTTTCCTTTTCACAAGCTGCATTTCTTTAGAGAGAGAGAGAGAGAGAGAGAGAGAGAGAGATGCAAGTGAAGGAATGACAGTTGCTATAACTTAAGTGACATGAATGAACTTTTCTTGTGGATGTTCAATAACATTAAATCAAACTGTAATCATTGGCAAATCCCTGTGTTATATGCAGAATAACAAACTCTCTAAGCCATGCTGTTACATGAAAATAATCCACATATATATACAGTATCTCACAAAAGTGAGTTCACCCCTCACATTTTTGTAAATATTTGATTATATCTTTTCATGTGACAACACTGCAGAAATGACACTTTGCTACAATGTAAAGTAGTGAGTGTACAGCTTGTGTAACAGTGTAAATTTGCTGTCCCCTCAAAATAACTCAACACACAGCCATTAATGTCTAAACCGCTGGCAACAAAAGTGAGTACACCCCTAAGTGAAAATGTCCATATTGGGCCCAATTAGTCATTTCCCCCCCCCAGTGTCATGTGACTTGTTAGTGTTACAAGGTCTCAGGTGTGAATGGGGAGCAGGTTTGTTAGATTTGGTGTCATTGCTCTCACACTCCCTCATACTGGTCACTGGAAGTTCAACATGGCACCTCATAGCAAAGAACTCTCTGAGGATCTGAAAAAAATAATTGTTCCTCTACATAAAGATGGCCTAGGCTATAAGAAGATTGCCAAGACCCTGACTCTGAGCTGCAGCATGGTGACCAAGACCATACTGCGGTTTAACAGGACAGGTTCCACTCAGAACAGGCCTCGCCCTGGTCGACCATGGAAGTTGAGTGCACGTGCTCAGCGTCATATCCAGAGGTTGTCTTTGGGAAATAGACATATGAGTGCTGCTAGCATTGCTGCAGAGGTTGAAGGGGTGGGGGGTCAGCCTGTCAGTGCTCAGAGCATACGCATCAAATTGGTCTGCGTGGCTGTCGCCCCGGAAGGAAACCTCTTCTAAAGATGATGCACAACAAAGCCTGAAGACAAGCAGACTAAGGACATGGATTACTGGAACCATGTCCTGTGGTCTGATGAGACCAAGATAAACTTATTTGGTTCAGATGGTGTCAAGGATGTGTGCTGGCAAACAGGTGAGCAGTACAAAGACAAGTGTGTCTTGCCTACAGTCAAGCATGGTGGTGGGAGTATCATGGTCTGGGGCTGCATGAGTGCTGCCGGCACTGGAGAGCTACAGTTCATTGAGGGAACCATGAATGCCAACATGTACTGTGACATACTGAAGCAGAGCATGATCAGTATGCAGTATTCCAGCATGGTAACGACCCCAAACACACCTCCAAGACAACCACTGCCTTGCTAAAGAAGCTGAGGGTGAAGGTGATGGACTGGCCAAGCATGTCTCCAGACCTAAACCCTATTGAGCATCTGTGGGGCATCCTCAAACGGAAGGTAGAGGAGCACAAGGTCTCTAACATCCACCAGCTCCATGATGTTATCATGGAGGAGTGGAAGAGGACTCCAGTGGCAACCTGTGAAGCTCTGGTGAACTCCATGCCCAAGAGGGTTAAGGCAGTGCTGGAAAATAATGGTGCCATACAAAATATTGACATTTGGGCCCAATTTGGACAGTTTCACTTAGGGGTGTACTCACTTTTGTTGCCAGCTGTTTAGACATTAATGGCTGTTTGTTGAGTTATTTTGAGGGGACAGCAAATTTACACTGTTACACAAGCTGTACACTCACTACTTTACATTGTAGCAAAGTGTCTTTTCTTCAGTGTTGTCACATGAAAAGATATAATTAAATATTTACAAAAATGTGAGGTGTGTACTCACTTTTGTGAGATACTGTATAATCATATAGATATAGTTTTGGAATACTGATATACAAACACGTAGCTCCAAACAAAAACAAACAAGCTGTCACGAATGGAGGTTGAGACGGAAGCAAGTGCAGAATTTCAACAATTTAATGAAGAACAAAACAACTACAAAAAGACATTATGACATAGAGGCAAAACACTGTGGCAAAGACTAAACATAAACCAAAGAACAAAACATGGCAACAGAGACAATGATAAAGAAAGACAAACGTGAGACAAAGAGTGCAGGGCATACTGTGGCAATATATATGAGTGCTCAATTACCAGGAACGTGATTCAGGTGCAGGTGGTCATGTGACTGTGATGCAGTGGCTGCTGGGAACTGTAGTTCAGAGTTCCTTCTCTAGTTACATGACGCAAGCAAGCAAACAAAAACATGGAACAAGAAAAAGGAAATAACCTTGAGAGGGTTGTAAATGACAAAAATATACAAACAAAAATTATAATGTCAATTATTAGGAATCTTTTATATTACCTGTAAATGTCCATGTCCCCTCCTTATCAATATGATCTTCACCAATAATCTTTCCACACCAAGCTACCACCCATAATCTTCCACACACACTTTGATATATTTCGGGCCTCTACATTAATCTCTTTCTCTCTGTCTCCCTCCATCTTTTTCTCTCTGTCTGTTTCCACAGTTCTGCAGTTTGGCAAACACATGCTTTACTCATGCGATTTGCTTTCTATTAGTGGATTAAAATCAATTATGCAGGAGGCCATGCAGGAGTGTGATTACAGCCAGGCAGAAAGGAACTATTGATGAAAGAGACACTCATCTCCACTGACCTTCTAGCTGGCTTTTTAACTCCACCCTTACTCACTCATTTACTAAACACAACAATCTACTTACACTTTAGAAATATTGATTTAAAACACAAACGTTCTTAAAAACAAACCAAAAAAGTTACCCAAACATATGCTGTTATATTTACTTGTATTATCAAATCAGAACATTCATATTGATATCCAGCCCTTTCCTTTAAAAATTCAATCCATTATAAAACTTTCCCAAGGGCAGAAATGAATCCTCTAGCTAGCCACTCTTTAGTGTGTGGTGTGTTTGTGCTTTAGAGTAACTCTGTGTTTGATGAGTCTCAGATGCTGCTGAGGTGCATATGGTGTGGCAGCTGTGTCCATCTTCAGTTTCATTTTAGAGTGTTTTCCCTTAAAACTGAAAATTTTATTTTGCTGACAGTACCTACACAGTGAGTGTCATCCTGAAGTTTTCCACCCATCTTCTACCGCTTACTCCTTTTCAGGGTCACAGGGAACCTGGAGCCTATCCCAGAAAGCATCGGGCACATGCCAGTCCATCGCAGGGCACAATCACATACACACTCACACACCCATTCATAGACTACAGACACTTTAGACACGCCAATCAGCCTACCATGCATGTCCTTGGACTGGGGGAGGAAACCGGAGTACCCAGAGGAAACCCCCACAGCACGGGGAGAACATGCAAACACACACACATGGCCCCGGCAGGACTCGAACCCCAGACCCTGGAGGTGTGAGGCAAACGTGCTAACCACTAAGCCACCGTGCGTCCCCCTTGTATTGTGTATCAATAAAATGTTTTTATATAAGAGTGCTGGGCCTGTCATCAGCAAACTTTTGGGAGCCTAATATCGTCTGTCTATGATAATGACACTGTAAGCTTTAAAGTAAATTGAATCCTGCTCTGAGGTTATGTTGTGAAAATTGTTATTGCCACTGGACCATCTAATACCTTATGCATGTGATTATACTCAAGAAAATGTGACATTTTGGGTCACATTGAAATAGAACGGCCAGCATTAGTCTTCATGCTACGTGCCATGCCTTTCAAAATGAATCATTCAGATTGAAAGGGGTTTATGTGATATTTGCATTATGAAACAACTTAAAGGGATAGAATCCATTGTGGCAAACAGTGAAAGAATGCTAGCACATTCTAATGGGAACAGTTAGATTTGAAACAAACCCTTAAATATTACACTGAGTGTCTGCTTGCAGATTTACAGGAACAGTAAAAAACATCTAATGTACATGTCAATGAACCAAAGATCAATTGAATAAATACAGTCTGCAGTGTTGATAAAATTAATTACTATTATCACAGCACATTCATTTTGTTGTCCATCCATCTTCTATACTGCTTATCCTTCAGGGTCGTGGGGAACCTGAAGCCTATCCCAGGGAGCATCAGGCACAAGGCAGGGTACACAATAGGAAGGGTACCAATCCATCACAGGGCACAATCACATACAAATTCACACACCCATTCATACACTATGGACACTTTGGACATGCCAGTTAGCCAACCATGCATGTCTTTGGACTGGGGAGGAAACCGGAGAACCTGGCAGAAACCCCCACAGCACAGGGAGAACATGCAAACTGCACACACACAGGTCAGCAGTGGGAATCGAACCCCCAACCCTGGCGGTGTGAGGCAAATGTGCTAACCACTAAGCCACAGTGTGCCCAACCATTTGTTGTTTAGAGAAAAAAAATACAAACTTGTGAAAAGTCTGCCTGAACTCTAGATGAATATTTTCTGTCTGTCATCAGCCTATGTCAAGATTATTGTATTGAACTTGCTACCATGGGGTGCATTATTTGTCAACACATCATTGTGGGGCTCTTCACATTGAACATTTGCACTGACAGTGATTACTTAAATGAAAACAGTGCTTTATTTTGACATGCTGACAAATTGGACTTCAGATTGTATGTAGCATTTTTTTTGCAGGTGAGGTAAAAGTACAGTTATTCCTGATAAACTCAGAAGGAAATTGTCATGTCAAAAAACAAAACAACAACAACAACAACAACAAAAAAAACAGCCATCCTATGCCCAACCATCTATAAACACTTGGAGAAAAGAGGCTCCATTCATTTTTAAAGCACTGCATCTGGCTCCTTGGAGAGAATTGTGCTGAAGTATATATACTATACACATATACAATATTTCTCCTTTTAAACAGGGAATTAGAACCAAGGGTAATTGAGATTAATTTTCTGTTAAGTCTGGCTGTTTGCATTAAACCATAACCAATGCAAACTCATCACTATAACATTCTTGTGTACAATGGATGATCTCACAATGGAATGTCTAATTGTATGGGAATAAATATAAGGCACTGTTGATGAGGTGTTGTCATGGCTTGCAAGAATCTGCAGTGGACAACTCATATTAAAGATTAAGAATGATTCAGTTTAGCATTGGAGCTCAAATTAAACATGTCTTACAATTTCATTTGGTTTGAGAATGGGCTGGATAAATGTCTACTTATGTCAGATAAGGCAGAACAGTGATATTTATAATGGTGGTTTATATTTGGCTTTCTCTAAAGGCTAGTATTTTATTATCTATTGGAGTAATCTATC
The DNA here is from genome assembly GCF_023375685.1 of Ictalurus furcatus. Classification (NCBI taxonomy): domain Eukaryota; kingdom Metazoa; phylum Chordata; class Actinopteri; order Siluriformes; family Ictaluridae; genus Ictalurus; species Ictalurus furcatus. The sequence continues at coordinate 13,531,129 of NC_071274.1, forward strand.
TGGAAAAAACAAACAAACAAACAAACAAACAAAAAAACATTTATTGCCCCCTTTTGTACCATCAGACTAACAGGGTCTCATAATTGTAGATCCAGAAGGATTCTCACCACCCAACTCTTATGGAACATTATGAACATTTTAGGTCTGGGTGAGGAGTGGGGTTATTGGTTATAGCATTTATTTGGGTTGTCGTTTTATCATTTCTACAAATGTGCATATTAACTTTTTATTTGTGACATTAACTTTCGTTGATGAAGGAAATCCTTCATCCACCCTTGTTAACATGAAAATTCTTGAAGAGTTATTATGTGAGAGATTTTAGGAACTGAGACAACCAGTCTGTCTGAGTTCTTAGTGAAAATGAGAGATTTATTTTAATGGTATAATTTTTGTGATAGCCCACATCAATCCAGAGATTTTATGATTTGCAGGATGAGATCCATATTTGAGCGTTTTTCTGTGAAAATAAGTGGAATAGATCTGACTAGGTGAAAGGGGTTGTTAATGGCACTGCCTTTTGAGATATCACATGGATGCTGTGCCCTGACATTTGACCCTACATGGCATGTGACAGTTATTACATAGTTATTATTCATTTTATGAAAAGAGCTTGCTTTTTATAGGGAAGTCTTTTTTCCTCTTAGGTTTCATTCACCAAAGGAAAATGCCTAAAGCTTCATCAGTTTCTAGTCTACCTGCTGTACATGAAATCAAGGCCACTTTCTGCTATAACTAATAATAGAAAAATGCTCTAGGTACTATATATGTTTGAAATTATTTCTTTATTAAATGTATTAAATAAAGTTAATTCCTTAATTATGATTTCAAATTGTATTTCAATAAGTACATTTAAGTAGTTTGATATATTGGGTGCAGGCTTTAAAGAAGCACCATATTGGATTTAAACTAATGGAATGAATGGTTTCTCCTTCTGCTAATCCTCTTAAGCCTGGCTGTAAATGCATGCAGTATCTCATCCACAACTAGCAATGTGTGGTCTATAAAACTGCTATTTTAATTGAATTGCTAGAATAAAAAAACATGTTATTAATTGTTATGCATGTTATCAGCAAAGGGTAATCAAAAGTAAATAATGAAGGAATTAAGCTAGATAGTAATGTAACTGTGGTTTCTTGAACCCTAGATGATAACCTTGTAGATCCTGGAGAAGGTGGATGGGAACACCCGGCACAAACTTTGTGGAGTGGCATGCCTCTACGTAATGCTCATGAGGAGACAAACCTCGAATAATGGCATGTCATGGTAGTGGCTGATGGTACAGCCTGCCTATAAAGCATGCTGATGATATGCACCATCTAGTAGACTAGTGAACTGTTTAGACAAGGGAGCCCCTCATGTATTTCCTCTGTGAATATGTGACAGAAAAATTTAAGCTGCTGTTTGATCTAAGTTGTATACTAGGCACAACAGTGAACACTCTGCAGGTTTGCCTTCAAATATTGTAAACGCTCACAAGCACATCAGCACAATTCAGTGCTTGGTCAGCACACATCGGGGATTAAAGCTTCATCGGGTGAGACCACCAGCAACACTGGTAGAGGTATTAACACTAGATATTGTTACGCCACGGCCAGCAGATGGCACTGCGGCACGGCTTCTGACTGGTCACGTGACTCTTTTTTTTTCGTTCGCTTCCCGCTTGGGCATTGAATTAAGATTGATCATGTCTCTGATTTGCCCCAGGTGTCCATGTTTTGGTTTGATTATGTTTGCTATTTAAACCCCTCGTGTGACTGTGCACTTGGCGCAGTCTTATAGTTGGGATAGTTTGTATGGTTTGTACCAAACGGCTGATGTGGTTCCCGTTTATGTTTGATTACGATAGTGAATGCGTTAGCATGCTAAGCGGTCTGGTTTCATGCCCTGCTCTAGTTTCAAGCAACGATACCAGTTTCTCGTTTTCCTGGTGAAGACCGTGTTTCCTGTGTTTGTTTGTCTACTGTTAATAAAGACTTTGGCCTGCACCTGCATCTGCCTCCAGTCCCGATTCGTAACAGATATGTGGCACCGGCTCACCTGCTTGTGGTCCATCATAAAAGCTAACACATACCACTATGTGCAAAATCACTGAGTGCCAGAGATTGCACATTACTATCAAATCACACTCAGACCCCTGCCATTTTAACAGAGGCTGTTTTTAGCCTGTCAGTAGAACATGTGAGCTGACAGACACCAACCCATACTCACCTTTGGATGTAACATGGCAGTTCAACTACCAAGTTATAAGCTTGGAAAAAGTCCCAGATGCTGCTGTAGACAATATACCCTCTTCTCCTTGGACAAGGAATGGGAAGTCTGGTGTGTTGATGGACATGAGCTTCTAGTCTCAGATCCAATTAATGAATCAGGGATTTCACATGAACTGTCTGCCTCCAAGTTGTCCATATGCATGAAAAGTGACTTTTCTTCTTACTAATTAGTTTTTGACAGACTTGACTGGCAAGATATTTATTAGAGAATAGACAGTACGTAGACAGCTGGAAGTTTAAAATCTCTGAGCATAAAAACAGAGAAGGAAGACATGTTCCAGCAGAGAGAATGATGGGTGAATGGAAAGAAACCTAAATCTACTAGTCTAATGTACTAGCCACAACGTTAAATAGCACATGGCACAGCAATGGAAAACCACTCGGCCACATAAGCAGTTCTTTCTCAAGAGTCCAGCATTCGGTACAAAACATGGGAATGTGGAAAAATCGCTCAGCCAGTAATGTAGATGGAGGACCCGACCCAGTGGAGAGGTGAAGGAAGGGGCACTCACTCAATGATGTTAGCGCCATATATGCACAGGGCCACTAGTCATCTAGATGGTGGAAGATGTAAATGCTTGGAGGGATTCTTCCATCAATGCTGAAAGAAGAATGAGCATTGAGTGCTGTCACTGAGCAATAACACTGAGCAGTAGGAGTTAACTTGTGAGAAGCACAGTAAATAAAGCTTAAAATGCTAATGCTAAATGCTACTGAAGGAAACCAAGTGGATGCTAGTGTGTGCCACAGAGTTCCTCAGTGTTCTCCAGAAAGGGTGCTAGAATGTAAGTAAAATGGACTTAACCTGAAATGATTGGAGTCCATCAACAGCTTTGCAGGACAGAATACCTGTAGCTCTGACCTGTTACACTGTTACACAAATAGCTCCATATGGTGTACACATAGTCCGGCATGTGCAGGAGGTGAGAAGAATAAAAGGAACTGACTATATGACAGCATTATTAACAGCAAAGTCATATCATGACTTTGTCTTGGCATGCATGTGCACATACCCAAAAAGGTATCCAGGTGATTGAAATAAAACTGTATTATAAAAGTACATATATTGTAAATTTAAGGTTTGAACACATCAACATATGTGTAATGCTGTACATAATTATTCAATATGAGTTACTTTAAAAAAAAAAAAAAAAAAAAAAAAATTTCATTCCTGTCTTTGTGATAAAAAAAATCAGCACATGAGAAGTTTAAAGCCTTTTCCTGTTGAAAGCTTGTAGTTTTGAAATGTAGTAAGGCATGGACAAACAGTGTTTTTTAAAAGCTTATGACCATCTTTTAGCAAAATTGAACAGTCACTTCAAATTGAACTTCATTCAAACTTTACACTGTGTAACTATGTAGATGGGCTCATTCGTTGTACATTTACTCACTTCATGTCTCCCATAACAACAACTAGCAATGCAAACAGAGATGTCATTAATGTTATGTCTATTGCTGATGAAGTGTATCAACACTGGAAAGGAGAAATTCTTCATTTCTGATGATACAAAATGATCAGCAATTCTACTCTTGGTTTCTGCAATGTACGGCAGATTGCATATCTGCAGGAAAGACAATAAACATCTCCTGCAGTGATGCAGGAGGAGAGATTAATGACAAAAACTGATCTTTTCGGGTTGATTATTCAGTTCTCTCCTGACAAGCATGTCTTTGATGGGTATTTTTTTTGTCTGCACTAGAAGAGCTGAATGGAGGTTCATTAAAAAGGAAAGCAGTCTATGGATTATCCTGCAGAATTTTAAAGTTTATAAGTATAATTTCAGCCACAATTTCATTAGTGCGATGATAAGTTAGCACCAAAATAATTCTTTTTGTCTTAGCAGTGAGATCAGTGCATGCATTCTCTCAAATAGTGGTAATACAAGCTCCTGCAGTGATGCATAAGTGACAAAAAGTAATCTTTGTTTTTTATTATTATTATTATTAATGTTTAGAATTTGTTCTTGTCTTTAAAAGAAAAGAAAAAAAACTGACACGAATGCAGTAGGAAAGATTTATATAAAAATGGTGGGTTTTTAAGATTTTGCACAGTACAGTGTGGAACCATCTATAAAATTGTACATTGTGTTAGAAAAATAAGAATGCTGCATTTGGTTAATCACACTAAAATATACTGCTCTGCAACTAGTGGGGGCAGCTGCCATGGTGTGCATCATTAGATTTAACTGAATGCATGTTTGAATAGTTTACAGGGTGCAATTTAAGATTAAAGCTGCAAGCAGCGATGAATGGGCCCTTGCACTGGGGAACACAGTGGGGCTGCTATGCCAAGGGAAAATGCTATGCCATTCCATTTTTTAGCACTTTTTAGCACTTATATGTTGTTAGGAGTGTATCACGATGTGAAACATTTAATTTCCTGTTGGCAGCAGGTGGCACTATGACTATAACTGAATATTGGCATGTATATGTCTTCAGGCCAGCATTCGTATAAAACGTGAAGTTTGGTGCAGACTGAACCTTGTATGTCTGACTTAGTGTATAACATGTCAGTTCAAGTTGCCAGCAGGTGGCACTATGACTATAACTGAACATTGGCATGTAGATGTACTCAGATCAGGATTCGTATCAAATTTGTGAAGTTTGGTACAGATTGAACACTGTATGTTTGAGTTATAACAACATCCTTTTTCATGGCATTTATAGCATGCTCTAGCACTTAGCTAAGTGTTGCTAGCATGGTGTGACATGTTTCTAGCATGTTGCTAGCATATTTACCACTTGCTGGCATATTTTATTATGTTGATAGTACTGCATCACAGTGTAAAACATGGCACTTCCTGTTGCCAGTAGGTGGTGCTATGACTATAACTGAATATTGGCATGTAGATGTCTTCAAGCCGGGACTTTTATCAAACTTTTGATAAAGTTTGGAGCAGAGTTATAACAACTTCCTGTTTCGTGGATAACCATCAAACTTTGTGAGACAGCCACACACACACCATGCAGCAAAAACTCAAAAACTTTGCATTTTAGCATAGTCAGGGCCTTTCGATGAGACTAACCGAATACAATGTCAATCCGATGAAATCTCTAGGAGGAGTTTGTTAAAGTACGAGGCCTGGAAATGGCAAAATCTGAGCAAAAATTACTATTATTTAAGTACTATTATATAGTACTATAATAAGTACTATTATTTCCCTTGTTTTAAACAGTCCTTCTGCCCTTTTTTTCATGTGCCTGACATATATGGTAATTAATAGCCAGAGACCCTATACATAAGAGAAAATTAGCTTTAAGTGTCATTGGCCATGGAACTTCATACCACAAAAATACAGTGGTTCAAACCATTTTACAAAAATAGGAGTAATATTAACTTAATTGATAAGTTATAGGTGATGCACAGGCCAACATTTTTTTACTGCCATATTTTGAACAACTGGATATATTTCAGATTGTTTTATTCTGCATGTCACGGGATTACTAAACCCTCCAGGGCCTCACATCCAGCCTGGGCCTGGAACAGCAGTGCACACACACAGACACACACAGACACAGACATGCACACGCACAGACACACACACACACACACACACACACACACACACACACAGACAGAGACACACACAAAGACACACACACAAACACACACATACACACACACACACACACACACACCAGCAAATACAGGTCTTTTAGTTGAATTGTGGAACTAAAATTCATTTGTAATTTCTGTATTCTCCAAGGCAAGGTAAGGCAAGGAACCAGCTGTAATCCGTAAGTAATTATACCTCCTATCTGTGAAAATTAATATCAGCTTGGTTAGTAAATTGATGGTCATAAAAAGGCTTTTTGTTACCAAGGTGTCACACAAGAAACATCAGATGATGGGTAAAAGCAAAGAGCTCTCCAAATACCTTCACAACCTTATTGTTGCAAAGCATATTGATGGAATTGGAGACAGATATATTTAAAAAAAAATTTTGGAATCCTCCAGTAAGCACCATTGTGGCCATTATCTGCAAGTGGAAGCAACATCACTCCGTCACACACAGAACCTCCTCGCAAGATTTCTGACCAGGGAGTCAGAAGAATAATCAGAAGAGTAGCCCAAAGGCCAAGGGCCACTTGGAAAGAGCTCCAGAAACACTTGGAGGCAGCAGGGCCATCGTCACAGAGAAAACAAAAGGCAATGTACTCCACTGCTCTCGCTCACCCCGCAAGACTCCTTTACTAAAGAAAAGGCATGTCAAAGCTCGTATAAAGTTTGCTACAATTAATTTGGACAAGCCTATGAAATACTGGGAGAGTGTAGTCTTGTCAGATGAGTGCAAAATTTAACTTGTCATACTACTCACCATGTTTGGAGAAGAAATGGCACTGAACATCACCCTAAAAACACTATACCAGCACTGAAGTTTGGAGGTGGAAGCATAATGGTGTGCGGCTGTTTTTCATGGCATGGTACTGGCAGATTTCATATAATTGAAGGAATGATGTCGGAGCCATTTACTGGAAGATTCTTGAGAAGAATCTGCTGCCATCCACCAGGATGATGAAGATGAGACGTGGGTGGACATTCTAGCAGGAAAATGATCCAAAGAATACAGCAAAGGAAACTCTCAGTTGGTTTCAGAGAAAAAAAAATCAAGGCATTAGAATGGCCTAGTCAATCACCCGACATGAATCCAATTGAACAAGATTTAAAGACAATATTTTCAGAAGAATGGGCCAAAATCACACATGAATACTGCGGCTGATTAATTTCTTCATACAGGAAGCATCTCGAAGCTGTCATTACAAAGAAAGTATTAAATAAATTTCATTTAGCGTGTTCAATACTTTTTTCCTGTGTCATTCCGCTTTATTACACATAACTTCGTTTATGGACTTTACTGTTTGGATTTCTTTATATATGTGGATTTCTTGAGTTAATACTGATGTCTGGTGAACATTTCATGTGAATAGCCTCATTGGAAATATATTTACTGAAAAAAGTGTTGACACATTCCATAATGATTTCCCTCACTGTATGCCTCTGTCAGGCATGGCCAACCATGGCCACAAGGTTTTGGATATGAGCACTTTCAAGTAAATAAATGTAATCTAACAGCAATATACACAGCATGTAATTAAATGGTGTTTATGGTGTTTTCCCCCCTCAAATTTCACCTTAAATTACAATGCATGTGATGTACTGTGTACAGGTGTTTACTCACAAAATCTATGTAAAACACATTATGTGCTCAAAGAGTGTGAATACATCTTTGGATTATCCATTATCCATTTTTGGATAATCTCGTTTGCGTCTGTTAATCTCATTTTTGATTGTGTGCTAAAATGGAATTCAAGCTTAGTCAATTGTAAAAATGAATGTTCAATACTGTTTAAGGTAAAATGTTAAACATAACAAAAACTCATTCCAGAGCTTCAAAATATGGCTTCCATAGTGGAAATGCTTTATATACCCTTCATGTATTATTGAAACACTGCTGAGCAGACTCACTAAATTTGCTAGAATTGACAGTGCTGTCATGAATCTTTGACAATTGTGACACTTTTTCCATCACTCAGTCTGTAACACACACATGCACACTTATCCACCTACAGCTATTACATCCATCCCGGAATAAACGTTAAGCAGCCAGTGACCTTGCCACTTTCTTTCTTTTAAATAATTTATACAAATGTAAGCGATCTTCTTAGCTATTGTGTCTTGCTATTGTGTATTTTGTCTTGCAGCCATCAGAATATTACTAAAATCCACAGTCATCCCTGCTAAAATATTTATGGTTTGCTGTTTTTTTATGCTTCAGTAAATAATGTATGCTCTCATTGGTTGGATTGAGTGAGGAATTGTTTTAGTGTTAGGCTTAAATGAAATTACATTATGAGCTGTCATGTCACAGAAAACCAGTGACTACATTTCTGATCCTGCACAGCAGCCTACAAACATGGACTACACTTCCCACACACACACACACACACACACACACACACACACACACACACGTTCAACTTCTCCGGAACTCTAATCATATACACCTATTTCCAATCTCACACACTCACACCACAGTATGTAAGAGACTGTTTAAACACTATGACTTTGCGTAGTATTGAGTTTAACTCTTTGCCAAGCGGTTGTTCTTTGTTCTCATCTCGTTTCATTTCATGTTTATTGACCTCGTTTACCGACGCTGATTCAAGCCTCACCCTATTTATGCCTGTTTGTTGATCGCCTGACCCATTGCCTGTTTTGACCACGCTTCTGTCTAATGATTTGGATTTGTCTGCCTGTTGTTCCTAAATAAAATATCTTTATCTGCACTTGCTTCCGCCTCAGTTACTGTAACATGACATGAGCTGACATGGTTTCCTTTACTAATAGCACTTCTAAAGTGACACACTGAAGGAAATGAAAGATGGTATATAATATACAGTATAAATTAGGAGTGTAACACAAAATTCAATTACGATATGATATGGTACAGTGTCTCATTATTATATATTTCTGATATAGCAAATACAAATTGTTGTATGCATCACCTGTATGTGTCTTACACTTCCATTTTCAATTGATTAAAGCATTCAACATTATAATAGTACAATAATTGAAACTTAATAATGACACAGTGTTTGACTAGTGTTTGAGTGATTCATTTAGACTCTTAGCAGCACTGATTGTGGGGTTGTCAAGTCTTAGCAAAACTTCCAAACCTTTCAAAACTAGCCCAATTTGGCATTAAACTACAACCCTAGCAATTATTTATACTAATATAATATGAAAACAATTCCTGTAGAAGGTGGTGAAGCACAGAAACCTCTGTAGATTTCTGACTGTGATGGGCCCTGTCCATTATTTGAAAATGTCTGGGTTACGCATGTACCCCTGTTCCCTGAGACGGGAACGAGACATTGTGTTTAGCATAGCACTATGGGGAGCGCCCCTCGCACGCGACTGGCATCTGAAGCTTGTGTAAAATCATGCCTATGTAATATCATGCCTACTAAGCCTGCCATGATCAGGTGACATGGCATTTAAGCATGTCGCGTGATATATATATATATATATATATATATATATATATATATATATATATATATATATATATATATATATATATATATATATATATATATATGGCACCTGTGAACCACGCCGTCAGCCTCTATTATCTGAAGTGAAAACGCAATTCACAGGCCTACCCCAAGAAAGCTACACAACATCTCATTCCCTTCTCAGGGAACAGGGTTACATGCGTAACCCAGACCTTCCCTTTCAAAGGGAACTCCACATTGCGTTTAGTATAACACTATGGGAACAAGAATACCCACTCCGTCATACAGAGAGTACTGCCTGTTCAAAAAGACCCAAGCTTGAGGGTCACTGCAAGGCACTTGAGCCCAGGGAGGAATGAATATCCAGGCTGTAATATCGAATGAAAGTGTGTGGCATAGACCACCCTGCACCGGCACACACATCCTGTAAGGACACCCTGTTGTCCAAAGCCTTCGAGGAGGCGACCCACCTAGTGGAATGAGCCATTATGCCCAGAAGCGTAGCGAGGCCGCGTACCTCATAAGCAATAGAGACTGCTTCCACTATCCAATCAGAGATGCGCTGCTTTGACACAGCATCACCTCCACTGTCGCCGCAAAGCACACCAGCAGCTGCTCTGACTTACGCCACTGGCCGGACCAGTGGACGTAAGTACAGAGAGCCCTTACTGGACACATCAGGTGCAACTCTGTGACACAGCAGGTGCATTCTCTATGAGGAACAGAGGAGGGCAGAAAGCCTGCAACAACACAGGGTGGGCAGCAGATGTAGGCACCTTAGGAATATAATCCGCACTAGGATACAGGAAGGCCTTGGCTAAACCAGGGGTAAAGGCACGGCAGGAAGGGGCAACTGATAGAGCTTGTAGATCTACTACTTGCTTGAGAGATGAAAGGGCCAGCAGAAAAGCTACCTTTAGAGTCAGAAGCTTCTCAGAGGCTGACCCTAAGGGCTCTAATGGGGCCCCTGACAGACCTTCCGGGACCACAGAAGGTCTCAGGAAGGTATGTGTGGCCTGCAGATTGGCCTCAGCCGCCTGACACCATGCATAAACCTCGAAGTTAGAGGATGTTGCCCCACAGAGGCTCCATCAACAGGGGCATGGCTGGCCGAAATGGCGGAAATGTAAACCCTGATTGTAGGAGGAGCCCACCCTGCTAAGAAACGTTCTTGTAAGAACTCCAGGACTGTAGCTATTGCACAGTACACTGGGTCTACAGTCTATCCCTGCAGATGGGAATCTCCCAAGGAGTGCCATCTAGCAGGGATATTATCTCTGAGAACCATATTCGAGCTGGCCAATAAGGTGCTACTAGCAGCAGACATAGACTGTCTTGGTGACCTCTTGCTAGAACTAGTGGGAGCAGAGCGACTGGGGGAAAAGCATACAGAGGTGACCTCAGCCACATGTGCACCATGGCGTCCAGCCCTAATTGTGTGGGAGGAGTGAGAGCGAACCACAGCGGGCCATGTGTTGTCTCCTCAGAGGTGAACACATGCAGTCCCGCTTGGCCAAACCTCCGCCATATGGACTCCACCACTTGTGGATGGAGCCACCAATCCCTGGGCCTCAGCTCCTGCCTCAACAGGATGTCTGCCTCCATATTCCAATTGCCCAGAATGTACTTTGCACTCACTGACAAAACTCCCTCTGCCCAGAGAAGAATTAGTTGCGCCTGCCTGAACAGGGGGCACGGACATAATCCTCTCTGGTGGTCAATATAAGACCACCGCTGTGTTGTCTGTAAACACATGGTGACCTCTCAATTGAGGAAGACAGAATTTCAGTCTTCCTCAAATTCATCAGAAATATGGTACACATTTCCAGGCAATTTAAATGCTGCTCCAGATGAGGGCTGCTCCAGAGAGCGTGAGCTGGACAGCTGTCTAAGACCGTGCTCCAGCCCATGAGGGAGGTGTCTGTCTTTACTGTCTTGCACTAAGAAGACACCCCTAGAGTGTGACCCAAGGCTAGAAACCGTTGACACTCAATTCTCAGAGCACGTAGGCATCGCCACGTGACACTGATTACTCTCAGAGGTTTTGTCCTTGGACGAAGCCCCCAACTGTGCATTAGGCCCAATGGTATGATGTTGGCTGCCCATAAGCTCCAATAGTCTCCCATAGAGACTGGAGGGGATGCCAAGATCCAGCTTTATCTTGCTCACTGTTGATAGGATTGACCCTACGCATGTTGGGGATAGAAATGCCCTCATAGTAGTAGAATCCTTATAACCCCTAGAAAAGTTGTCCACTGCACTGGAGAAAGCATACTTTTCTGAGGTTCAACCTGAGCCCCAAGCTCTTCATGTGGGCAAGAACAACATCTCGATGTTGAAGCGCCAGTTCCCTCTATCGTGCTAGAATTCACCAGTCATCCAGGTAGTTTAGTACACAGATGCCCTGGAGTCACATTGGAGCCAGAATGGCATCCATGCACTTTGTGAAGGTGCGAGGGGATAAAGCTAGCGATATTTCTATGTGGAAATATGGTAACGTTTAGATCTATCCTCACAGACCAGTCCTCAAACTGAATCTGTGGAATGATAAGTTTGGGCATCAGCATCTTGAACCTGTATGTCTGAAGAGTACAGTTCAGATGACGCAGATCTAAAATTGGCCGCATACTCCTCTATTTTTTGTGGACCAGGAAAAAACGGCTGTAAAAACCGCCCTCCCTCAGGGAACATGTTCTATGGCCCTTTTGTCCAAAAGGGATCTTACTTCCTGCGCTAACATCGGGCTCTGGTCTGTGCTGACTACTGTGGTGAGCACACCTCTGAACCGGGGTGGTCGAGCTCTAAACTGGACATTTTTACTGATGTTAACCATTCCACATTCTATTGGAGGGAACGTATCAGATTTTCATTGCCCTGTGAAAGCTCGCTGACCAGAGAACACTTAAAACTTGGGACAGCCTTGGCTAGGGGAGGCCCTACAGTAGCACTGGGGGCTAACTGCCCTAACAACCTCATGTCCCCTGATACATCCCTCCACAGCCCCTCAGGACCACTCTTCTTTTTCTGTTTGGCCTTTATGACCATTCTCAGATCAGGCCTAGTAGCAGGCCGTGACTGTGGCCGCCCAGTTCCCCTGGTTGTCTGTGGGGGCTGGCGGGCTCACCTCCTCTGTCTCCCTCACACTAGTGCTGGACCGGGCTCCACTCGTGGAAGCCTGGGTGAACTCAACACAACAGGGAAGGAACTGGCTGAATGCTGCCATATGTCAAACTCACTCAGCAGGTCTGCTTGGTAGACCTGCAACACTGTCATTGTCCGCAGTGACCCACAAGCAAGACTACTACTGCATGGACCTTGCCCACCAATGCCACGGTGGCCTTACATGGTGGCTTGGATGGCAAAGCCGGCCCCCCTAAATTACCTGCCATCGATGGAGAGAAGTAGCTCACAAGTGCCTCCTCCACCTTCAGCATAGCTAAATTGCCACGCTGTTCATTCCTCACAATGGCCGAATAATCCAACATCGTGGGGTTATAAATACGGCTTATGCATGGTTTTCCCCCAGAAGCCTGATATTTTGTCATGTACTTCTGGAAGAAAGGGGAGTTTTCTTAGTGTGAGGGATTTACTTTCACTGGACCTTTTAAAGGGAACTTCGACGTTGCATTTAGCATAACACTGTGGGAGCGCCTCTCGCGCACGACCGGCATCTGAAGCTTGTGTAAAATCATGGCTATTTATAGGCCTGCCATGATCAGGTGATGTGGCAATTAAGTGCATCACGTGATATAAATATGGCACCTGTGAACTGCGCCATCAGCCTTATTATCTTCAGTGAAAGACTGCATGTCGGTTGTTTGTGTAAATAAACAAAAAGACGCTTCATTTCCTCTCTATCTTTTCTCAGAATCTCTGGACTTTTCTATCCCTTTAAAAAAAGAGAAGAAAAAAAAAGGAATGAGCAAGAGAATTCAGGAAGTGTGTTACGGCTTGCTGCCGTTTCATCACGGGTAGTGCACACTTTCAGGGTGAAGTGTCTAAGGGTGGAACATGCGATGGCAGCCTCGAGAGGCTGCCCATGGTAATGCCTAAATTATGTAGCTCCGCTCGCGATTTGCACTCTTCTCGGAAGCCGAAGCGATGTTGGATTATTCGGCCATTGTGGGGAATGAACGGCATGACTTGCGAGCTACCTCACTCCATCGATGGTAGGTAATTTGGGGGCCAGCATTGCCATCCAAGCCACCGTGTAAGGCCACCGTGGTATTGGTGGGCAAGGCCTATGCAGTAGTAGTCATGCTTGGGGGTCACTGCAGACAATAACAGTGTTTCAGGAATACCAAGCAGACCTGCTGAGTGAGCTCGACATATGGCGGCATTCAGCCAGTTCCTTCCCTGTGTCGAGTTCACCCGGGCATCCGCGAGTGGAGTCCGGGCCAGCACTAGTGCGAGGGAGTTACAGAAGGCAAGTATGGCAGCCCGCCAACCCCCGCAGACAGCCAGGAGAACCGGGCGGCCACAGTCGCGGCCTGCTACTAGGCCTGATCTGAGAATGGTCATAAAGGCCAAGCAGGCAAAGAAGAGCGGTCGTGAGGGGCCGTGGAGGGACTTATCGGGGACATGAGGTTGTTAGGGCAGTTAGCCCCCAGTGCTCCTGTAGGGCCTTCCCTAGCCAAGGCTGTCCCAAGTTTTCAGTGTTCTCTGGTCAGTGAGCTGTCACAGGGCAATGAAAATCTGATGCGCTCCTTCCAACAGAATGTGGAAAAGTTAATGTCACTAAAAGACCATCTGGTAGCACAGGAAGTACGTTAGCACAGGAAGTAAGATCTCTCTTGGACAAAGGGGCCATAGAACATGCACCCCATTCCCTGATGGAGGGAGGTTTTTACAGCAGTTATTTCCTGGTTCACAAAAAATAAAGGAGTATGCAGCCAATTTTAGATCTGCGTCATCTGAACTGTACTCTTCGGACATACAGGTTCAAGATGCTGATGCCCAAACTTATTGTTCCACAGATTCAGTTTGAGGACTGGTTTGTGATGATAGGTCTAAAAGGTGCATATTTCCACATAGAAATATCGCTAGCTTTATCCCCTCGCACCTTCACAAAGTGCATGGATGTCATTCTTGCTCCATTGTGACTCCAGGGCATCCATGTACTAAACTACCTGGATGACTGGTTAATTCTAGCACGATCCAGGGAACTGGCGCTTCAACATCGAGATGTTGTTCTCGCCCACATGAAGAGCTTGGGGCTCAGGTGGAACCTCAAAAAAGTATGCTTTCCCCAGTGCAGTGGACAACTTTTCTAGGGGTTATAAGGATTCTACTACGATGAGGGCGTTTCTATCCCCAACATGCGTAGGGTCAATCCTATCAACAGTGAGCAAGATAAAGCTGGATCTTGGGAGACTATTCTAGCTTATGAGCCTATTGCACAGGAGACTGTTCAGTGGTGGCTGAGAAGTTGGGGCTTTTGTCCAAGGACGAACCCTCTGAGAGTAATCAGTGTCACACGGCGATGCCTATGGGCTCTGAGAATTTGAGTGTCCCCGGCTTCTAGCCTTGGGTCACACTCTAGGGGTGTCTCTTTAGTGCAAGACAGTAATGACAGACACCTCCCTCATGTGCTGGAGCACAGACTTAGACAGCTCTCCAGTTCACGGTCTCTGGAGCGGCCCTCATCTGGCGCGCAAAGATTGCCTAAATTGCCTAGAAATGTGGGTCATATTCCTTGCACTGAAATTCCTTCTTCCTCAATTGAGAGGTCACCATGTGTTTACAGACACCACAGCGGTGGTCCCATATATTGACCACCAGGGAGGATTATGTCCGTGCCCCCTGTTTGGGCAGGCGCAACAAATTCTTCTCTGGGCAGAGGGAAAATTTGTCAGTGAGTGCAATGTACATTCTGGGAATATGGGGGCAGATATCCTGTTGAGGCAAGGGCTGAGGCCCAGGAATTGGTGGCTCCATCCACAAGTGGTGGAGTCCATATGGGGCGGTTTGGCCAAGCGGGACTGCATGTGTTCGCCTCCGAGGAGACAGCACATGGCCCGCTATGGTGTGCCCTCACTCCTCCCACACAATTATGGCTGGACGCCATGGTGCACATATGGCCGAGGTCACCTCTGTATGCTTTTCCCCCAATCGCTCTGCTCCCACAAGTTTTAGCGAGAGTTCGCCAAGACAGTCTATGTCTGCTGCTAGTAGCACCTTATTGGCCAGCTCGAATATGATTCTCAGAGATAACATCCCTGCTAGATGGTACTCCTTGGGAGATTCCCTTCTGCAGGGATCCAGTGTACACCCAGTGAACTGAGCAATAGCTACAGTCCTGGAGTTCTTACAAGAACGTTTCTCAGCGGGATGGGCTGCTTCTACAATCAGGGTTTTACGTGGACGCCATTTCGACCAGCTACGCCCCTGTTGATGGAGCCTCTGTGGGGCAACATCCTCTAACTTCAAGGTTTATGCGTGGTGTCACACACATTAATTCGATATTATAGCCTGGATATTCATTCCACCATGGGCTCGAGTGTCTTGCAGTGACCCTCGTGCTTGGGTCTTTTTGAACAGGCCGTACCCTCGGTATGTCAGAGTGGGTATTCTTGTTCCAATAGCTATGCCATCCCATGCTAAACGCAATGTTGAAGTTCTCTTTGAAAGGGAACGTCTGGGTTACGCATGTAACCCTGTTCCCTGAGAAAGGAACAAAACCTTGCGTAGCTTTGTAATACCAGTGCGGGCCTGTGAATTACGTCTTCGCTTCAGATAATAGAGGCTGATGGCGCATTTCACAGGTGCCATACTTATATCACGCGATGCACTTAATTGAACGTCATCTGATCATGGCAGGCCTATAAATAGGCATGATTTTACACAAGCTTCAGATGCTGGTCACACGCGAGAGGCGCTCCCATAGTGTTATGCTAAACGCAACGTCTCATTCCATTCTCAGGGAACAGGGTTACATGCGTAACCCAGACGTTTTTCAACTTTATGCTTTTTCCATGTCATCTATTGATACCTGTTTCCTATATTCTTTGCATGTGCTTGTACATGTATTTATGTGGATATATTTTAAGTGTTACCACTACTGTTTTATCTCACTACTGTCCTTTCTCTCTGATCTCTGTCCAGCTGATCAATGCCCACCTGCAGCTGGACTTTCTCTCTCTCTCAGCTGCTCAATCTCACAGGCCTGGGTGAATATATACGTCATCAGCTAGCTAATTTGGCCATCGATGTTACAGCTCTGCTGGAACATCTCTGCTCTCCACCTGTACCCACAGGGTTTCTGCATCCTCACAATTATCGTATCATTCCACTGGTGACCTATGTTCATACTTCCACTCAAACTGAAGCTCAACTTCTTCTCATAACTTCTGTGGAGGGCCCGTTTACTCTTTTCTCTGATGATGATAGTAGCCTTGCTACAAACACATCATATGGCCTTCCACCTACAGTGGCAAGAAAAAGTATGTGAACCTTTTGGAATTTCATGGTTTCTGAATAAATTTGTCATAAAATGTGATCTGATCTTCATCTAAGTCAAGGGTATTGACAAATATAATGTGTCTAAAATAATAACACACAAAAAAAATTCTGATCCCTCGTCTTTACTGAGAACAACCAAAAAAACCTCATAGTGCTTGTGGAAAAAAGTATGTGAACCCTTGAGTTAATGACCCCAAAAAAGCTAATTGGAGTCTTGTTAAGAAAATGAGTTTGGAGGTGTGGACTACAGCTACTATGACTGATAAAAACCGCTCAAACCTTTGGAGTTTGCTCTGCACAGGAAGCACACGCTTATGTGAGCCATGCCTCACCAAAAAGAGCTTTCAGAGGATCTACGATCAAGAATTGTTGATTTACATAGAGCTGGTAAGGGTTACAAAGTGATTTCAAAGACTTTAGAAATTCACCAGTGTACAGTTTGGCAAACATTCTACAAATGGAGACACTTTGGGACTGTTGCTACTCTACCAAGAAGTGGGCACCCAGTCAAAATGACACCAAAAGCACAATGAAGACTCATCAATGAGGTAAAGAAACAACCCCAAATGACAGCCAAAGATTTGAAGGCATCATTGGAACTGGCTAACATCTCTGTTCATGAGTCTACAATACGTAAAACATTGAACAAGCAGGGTATCTATGGCAGGACACCACGAAGGAAGCCACTGCTTACTAAAAAGAACATTGCTGCATGCCTGAAGTTTGCAAAAGAGCACATTGACACTCCACAGTGGTATTGGCAAAATGTTTTGTGGACTGATGAAACTAAGATTGAACTATTTGGAAAAACCACACAGCACTACATCTGGCGTAGAAAGGGCTCGGCATATCATCATGAAAACATCATCCCAACTGTAAAATATGGTGGCGGAAACATCATGATTTGGGCCTGCTTTGCTGCATCAGGGCCTGCCAAGATTGCAATCATTGAGGGGAAGATGAATTCCCAAGTATATCAGACAATTCTTCAGGATAATGTGAGAATGTCTGTACATCAGCTGGAACTGTGTAGAAGTTGGGTGATGCAACAGGACAACGACCCAAAACAACGGAGCAAGTCCACAACAAAATGGCTTCAGAAAAACAAAATCCACCTTTTGGAGTGGCCAAGTCAGAGCCCAGACCTCATCCCAATAGAGATGCTATGGAATGACTTGAAGAAAGCCATACACATGAGACGTCCAAAGAATATGACAGAGCTAAAGCAGTTCTGCCAGGAAGAATGCGCTAAAATTCCTCCTGAACGATGTGCAGGACTGATCCACAGCTACAGGAAGCGCCTGGTTGAGACTATTGCTGCCAAGGTGTGGTCAACCAGTTATTAATTGTAAGGGTTCACTTACTTTTTCCACTGCCATTTTGAATGTTGAATGAGTGTGTTCAATAAAGACATGAGGAATCAGAATTTTTTTTGTGTTATTATTTTAGACACATTATATATGTCAATACCCTTGACTTAGATGAAGATCAGATCACATTTTATGACAAATTTATTCAGAAAACCATGAATTCCAAAAGACTTTTTCTTGCCACTGTACAAATTATTTAAGTCCTGTTCCCTCCCCAGAATATTATGTGTATGATAGTGATTCTCAATAAACTACATACTCTGTTACCCTCGTGTTTTCCTGTGTCTTAAATTTCTTCCCACAGAAGTTCTCCTCTGAGCCGGAAGGAGCAGCGAAGTTCTCAGCCGAGCAGGACGGCCGAGCAGCTTCCTACGCAGAGAGGAGAAACTGAATGACATCCTCAGTGGAGCTGGAAAGCAGCAGCTTGAAGCCCTCGAGGGAGCTGAAAAGCTCAACGCAAGCCTCTTCGGTGCAGGAACGCAGAGCGGCGGTTTTAGCAGGGCAGGAAAACATAGGGTGGCCTGGGAATGTGCCTGGACACGGCGTAAGGTATTCCTCAAACTCTGGTGCGCACTGGAACGTGCCGAGACACGGCGTAAGGTATTCCTCAAACTCTGGTGCACACTGGAATGTGCCGGGACGCGGCGTAAGGTATTCCTCAAACTCTGGTGTGCACTCGAATGTGCCAGGATGCAGCGTAAGGTATTCATCAAACTCTGGTGCGCACTGGAGCATGCCATGACACGGATCAAGGTATTCCATAAACAAAGGTGATGGAGCGGCGTCCATGTTTTGGTCTGCTACTTCCGAATTTTGGCACAGTATTCTGTTATGAAACGGGACTGGGGCGGAAGCAAGTGCAGGTCAATAAACATGAAACGAGGTCTAGACTTGAAACTAGAATTGAGGTCTAAACATGAAACGAAAACAGGACACGAGAACGCGACCGCTTAGCATGAAGGCAGCTTATACATATATAAAATACTGTGCCAAGTGCATAGGAACACAAGGGGTTTAAATCACACATGTAATCAAGCTTGAATACAGACAGCTGCAAACAATTGTAGACACACCTTCAAACACCAGCCAATATCTAAACAGGCAGGAGACAGAACAATAAACCAAAACAAAATCATGTGTCCATAGTAAACACAGTCACAGTCCTCCATACACAATCGAAGAGCGTGCTCTGGCTCGTGCACGCACATGCCCTCTGGCCTTCAGTGCACGTCGCACACCGCAGCGCCATCTAATGGGGAGATCGTAACACAAGTATTTTACAATGCAGTAAAACTTTATTTTAACAGCAGAATGCTGGTAATCTGTAAATTGTTTTTATTTAAGTTACATTAATGATATTATGACTTAAAAATCCAGTAAAGTTTTACAGTCAAAAATGACTACATTTTAAAGTTAAACTGCTGCTGTAACCAAAAATATACTACTTAGAAATTATTGTGTTTTATTTTACACTTTAAACGGTATTACTGCAAAAAAACGAAGCAAAAAAACAGTACTTGGAAATTAATTTTATTTTACAGTTACATGGTTGCTACTGTAAATAAAAACACAGTAAATTATAGTAATTTCTTCTACGGTTAGTTACTTGACAGTTGTTGCTAAACAACTGATTTATTTATTTATTTATTTATTTATTTATTTTTTACAGTAAGCGACTTGTCAATTGCTGCCAGTTAATTACTGTGAATTTCACAGTAAGTTTCTTACAGTTTGGGAATCCAGCATTGCAGTTATTTTAGATGTTTTCTCTAATACACCTGCTGTAGTTCAAGCCATTTGTCAGTTGGGCTTTTTGTTTCCCATTCCTCTGATTACAAGGGACCATCAGCTGGAAAACTGAGGGTCAAAAGAGACTTCACTCCAGACGAGTGAGTAGGCCTGTTGTGCTGAGTTATAGTACTGTTTTTCACTGCTCCATGTACAGTATGTTTGTTGTCACATGCTAGATGCTAGATAGCTAAATGCTCCCCACCAGGTGGTGGAGGCCTTGTGTGTCCGGGCTGTCTGTCTGTCCATCCGTCTGGTCAAGATTCTCATTAGCAAACAGCAGATGAACTGATTAGATCCTGAAATTGATCCAAATATATTCAAGGCCACAGTAAGGTTTTTCTTCAATAACTTCTTTCCTGCTTAAGAATACCTTAAGGTTATTTGAGGCTTACAAATTAGTACAAATGAACTTACAAAGAAGGACTAGACAAGAAGTTATACTCCTTTTGTTTTGCAGTGAAGACTGTAACAGGTGTAATAAATAGATACTAGAAGACGCTGATATACTACAACAAATTGGTTCAGTGATGAGGGCTTTTGAGCATCTGGGAGTGGACAGAAACACCATATCTCGCACTGCACCCATTGCTGAGCTCAGCATGATTTGCCCACAGGTGTTTTCCAGCCTTCCTCCATGCGATGAAAAAAACAGAGAAGCTGGCAGAAAGGTGCTGCACAGCAAGGACTGCAGAAATTAGAACAGAAATTGTTGTGAAAAAAGCAAAGGGCAGCTCCTCACAATTGTTTATGTCAAGTAAGTCAGTAAAGAGAAGTTCTAGATTAAGGTATTTTTGATAATTTTTAAAGTGTTCTCTAAGAGTTTCTGCGTGGGTTCATTTTGTTTTAATCTTGTTAGAAAATGCCATGGTGCTCCAACTAAATGTCTACACAAATTAGCGAGAGATTGACCTTGACTGGTACAATTGTGGCCATTATGGGTTTTTTATAACTTAAATCAAATAAAACAAATTGTTTAGACAGTGTAATTACAGTTGTCAAATTGTAATGGGAAAGTAATCATTTTTTGTAGGCAAATAGCCTCAAAACATTGATTCTGTGCCTATGCCATATTGTAGTACAAGGGAGCTACAGTTTGAGTTAAAATAAATGTACTAAATTGAACAGGGTTTTTTTTTTTTTTTACCCCTTTTAATGAGCTTTTCGAAAGACCGGTCATAATCATAATTTTTTCATTGTCTATGACAAAAGCATTCAAAAATAAAATCTTGTGTAAAATTCAACTGTTCAATGTCAGAGATCAGCAGCCGTAGCTCGACAGCGCATGATCCGGGTTGCCAAACTTTTTTTTACATGGTACACGTGTGTTTGTTTTGGCTTATGTCATGTCTCAGCCCCTGTATTGTTATTGGTTGTGTTCTTAAATAGTCTAATCTGTTCTGTGTTTAGTCTTGATTAGTTTATGTATTTAAACTTCTTGTGTGTCTTTGTTCCCCATGGAGTATTTTCTCAGTGTTTCACCACCCGTGCATTACAGAGCAATTGTTTCTGTGTTTGCGTCCTCGTGTTTTGATCTGGTTTTTGGTTTTTATTGATTTATGTTTCTGGATTTCCCCTGTTGTCTCTTTTTGTACATTGCATGGCCCTTGCCTGTTCTGTGGAATACCGTTTGGATCACGATTTGGATTTGTCTGCCTGCCTCTCTTTAAATAAAGCCTTTTCCAGTACTTGTATCCTGCATCACCTTGTTTATATGACATTTAAATAAAGAATACATTACCAAACTGTATCAGGTTACTGTAAATCATTGTGCATGTAAATCATTCTTAATGTTCGCATACATCACTTTAAATTCATATTACATGGGAATAGTGCTTCCAAAATTTACACAGATCTTTTTTTTATTTTTTATAAATTGTCTAATGCTGCTTAATAAAAGATTTATGTAATGTTTATGAATGTGTTATGAACTGGATATATTTTCTCTCCACTCCCATGGAACATATTGCATAAAACCGGTAATGTCACCAGACATAAGCCTTTCATAAAGCATGTAACACGGTTTAATAAAAGTTTAATGTAATGGTTTTGATGTGTTATGAATCTCATATGTAGATGCCCTTCAAATAAAGTGTTACCCATATCTGTGAGTGGCAAAAGTATGTGAGCCTTTGCTTTTAGTATCTGGTGTGACTCCCT
Source organism: Ictalurus furcatus (assembly GCF_023375685.1). Lineage (NCBI taxonomy): Eukaryota > Metazoa > Chordata > Actinopteri > Siluriformes > Ictaluridae > Ictalurus > Ictalurus furcatus. The sequence continues at coordinate 13,553,198 of NC_071274.1, forward strand.
TGTGCAGCAATAATTGCAACTAAAGGGTTCCAGTAAGTGTTGATCAGTTCTGCACATTGGCTTGGAGGAATTTTATCCCATTCCTCAATACAGAAAATTTCTAAATCTCAAAATCACATTCTTTGAGTGAGCAAACTGATTTCTAAAGGTATAGTGAACATGACACTACTTTACATTGAACAGCTAAATGAATTACTTTATCTTGATTAACAATATGTTATTTTAAAGCTAAGACTCTGATGTTTGACCACTGTTTTATTATAGTGTTAATTTTATAGTGACAGTAATTTCATAATTTCATTGAACAGTAACAGTGGCTAGCTGGTACATCACTCCCCTGGCCTCAAGAGATGCACTAGGGACCTACAGTATGCTATTCTCTTCAGAATTTTCTGCCTCCCATACCGGTTGACACTGGTTTGAGCCCTGCTCTGAGCAGGCGGACTGGCTACAGGAACACATTTAAAAAATAAGATACATTTATCATAAGAGCTAACAATATTTGTTCAATGTTCTGAAGATGTTAACAGATGATGATAGTTATGATAATTAATTACAACCACAAGAGCGGGAGCACTCCTTCACGTGAGAATCAGTTTGGCACTTGAGTCCATGTGCCCCCTGGTGGATATTCTGGGAAGTGTAACAAATATATTTAATTCTAAGAAGCTGGCCTTGCAGCGTTCTGTGTAATAGGCTTTCTGATCCTGCACGGGGGAAAAAAGAGCATTTTTAAGGCCACATCTGTAACTGTGTTGAGACATTTGGGAAAATATGTGGACAGTATTAAGGCATGTAGAAATGGGGTGGAGACAGTGTAAGGTCACACATCACATCTTTCTATATGGTTTCTTTCATATTCATCTAGGATTTTGTACAAGATACACAATCTTTTTTTAAATATAAGACCAAATGAAGGCCATTCCAATAATGATGTTACTGTGCTGAACTCTTCAAACAAAATGTGAAACAGAACAGATCAGGTCACGATTTTCTTCTCTTAGGCTACAGAAAAAGAAATTGGTTCTTTTTTCACCTTTCATTGCCAAGCGTGTGTGTCTTATCCACAGAGAATAAACACTGCTGCTGTTGCATATGTATGACCAGCTTGGTAGCTGTAAGCCCTCAGTCCACAAAGCCTTGAGTCAACCAAACCTCTGCTTCCACTGCATAATACACTCAACAGACTCACTGTGTTTGTGTTTTCATACATGCATGTGGAAAAGTGGAGGAAAAACGCATACACACAACCTTGCACCTTTCCCATTGTCTTCTTACATGAGCAAGTAGGTTATTTTGCATTTCAGACAGAGAGCCCTGAATCCTCTCTCCCTTATTCTTTCTCTGTCCAAGCACAAGGACACTGCCATGGCAAGTCTTTGTGGCTAATTGGATTGCCCTTTCTTTTACTCAGCCAAACAAGCTCATGAAATAAATAACTAATGTGCCCCTTGCTAGACTCATTAGTTTAGAGCAAATTTCCACTCATAGGCTTTTATTTAAAAAAAAATTCTGTTCCACGTCTATCTCCATTCTTCTTCTGAAAAAACGGCTGTCAGGAGAACGCAGCCGTAACTGGAAGGAAAGAGGTCTAGATAGCCGACTCACTTTTCAAGTCAGGGTTAAAATGGGTGAAGCATTCTCCCATAAGCTCGGCCAAACAATAGCTGCTTTTGGTTCATTAGCTTCTGGGAGCTTATTGGCCATATGGCTGCCAGGCATGCCCACATGTAGATAGGGCAGATACATTTATCTCCATTTCATGAATGCTGGGTTGAAGGGTGCACTTATTGAGCAAAACTGCATCATTCTAAATGCCTTTGTCATGCTCTCTACATATCAATCAATCTTTCTACAGTATCTATCTTCCTGGCTCTCTGTGTCTCCTTCTCCAGCACTGACCTTGTGACCCAGTAAGTTAATCTCTAGACATAGGCTTCCCACAAAGGAAATTCTGACTTTGTGACATTTTAAGTTGAATCGTTTTGATTTTATTTTCTGCAGTTAGCAGCGCAAAGAGACATGTAATATATCCACTGTCCTGAGAAATGTTTTAGCTTAACTAACCTTAATATTACAATAGTCTGGATGAAGATAGAACACCATAATACTAAGATCACAATAACAAAATTATCCCTTGTACCTATCATAATAATCAAACCAACACTAACCTTAATCATTCATAAATTTAAAGTTTTCATACAATTTGTAACCATGAGACCATGTTGTGTTTCAGTATCAGTTACAATAAGGACTTACTATTATATTAGTTTTTAGATTATATTATATCAGTAATATTTCTTTATATTCTTTCATTGTAATACATTATTTGTTCTGTAGTAACAGCTCATTCACAGGGACATTTATAGCAAATAATCCACATAATCTAAGACTCATAATAAACAGATTAAAAATGTAGTTGTTATTTAACAACAAAAAAAACATATAATTTATATAGTGAAGCTTTCTTTTAGGAAATTTTTATTTAACATTTATAGAAGGAGTCTCAGATGTCACTGCTCTGTAAAGGTTGGTAGGTTTTCAATCATGAAAATGTTTTCACAGTGCAAGACTGCATTTTTTTTCTTATCAACTTCAAGAAAGAGAAAAAAAGAAAAGCTGCTGAAGGAATGACTGTTTATAGAAGCTTTATCATAAGTGATAACAGGAACTAACTTGTCTTGCAGCTGCTCCTTAAACATTAAATGTAACTGTAAATGGTTCAATGATTAGTACAATATGTCATTAATTAATAAATAAAAAATTGTAATTGCAGATTGCTGTTTCATAAAAGTAACAAATCACTCTACAATGTGCTGTTATAAGAAAATAATCCATTCTGTACTGTATCACAAAATGTAAATTATTTTCTTATAACTATTTTTCCTACTAACTTTTATAATTCTAATTATCTTATTATTGTAAAATATTGTTATTCTATTTTTTCTTCTTTTACTTCTTATTCTACTTCCTCTTCTTCTGGTTAGGGTGTCTATGGCAGCCCATAAAACTGTCTGGTAAAAAGTCAAATTAGTCTAATGAACATACTGACCAAATTTGGGCCAAGTGCTGCAACACTCAAAATTGGGCCTAATTTGCAAAGCAGGTTTGTGGCCATAACTTTTGAACCGTGTGTCTAATTTCCACCTAATGAGATGCCTATTCTCATGCCTACTTCCGCCATCTTGGATTTTGTCAAAAATTGCCCCCCCACTATTCCTTCTAGAAATTTTGCACAATCATCAGCAAATTTGACTCACAAAAGTTATCAAAAGAATTTTGAAAACTCAAAAAGGTTTACCCATAATGGGTCAACAAATCTGACAGCGAAGCTGCCAAACAGGAAGAGAGGCTGTATATCAGCAATGACTTTGCGCACTGACACAAATCTTGGTAGGCAGCTTCAGGACCATGACCTGAGGCTATGCAAATTTTGTGACAGTGCCACCTACTGGTCAAAAGATACAATAACATTCTAAGAATGAACAAAAGGCATTTTGATGTTCAAAACCATTCTTCCATAATCCAGTGTCAGATGCAAAAAAAAAATACCTGTTGAGCAGGCAGTGGAGTAGGTTGAGTTTGGTTTGAGCTCCCATCGAACTTCTGTTTTATTTTAAGTTAATAATTGCTTTTCATAACTAAATACTGGCAAACCCTGCTTCGAACACATTCCTTAAGTTAAATGTACATATGTATGCGTGTAGATGGCAACAAATTTGCGTAAATATAAATTCACTGAGTCAACCAAATCTAGGCCCAACACCGCCTCGTCCACGAGTTCCACTGCCTCCCCAGGCCCAGAGCCCTTGCCCCGGCCAAACAGCCAAGAGATGGACGCTGAAACCCATAACGACTCTGTTGGTGTCGTTATGTTTAATTTGAAAATGCTAATAAAGAATACAAAAATAAAATAAACCATATGTGAGGGTGTATCTCAGCAATGCATTTACTTATCAGCACAAAACTTGATAATAAGTATTTTCAGGACCATGCCCTGAATGTACCAAAGACATGCTGTGACTGTCACCTTGTGGTCAAAAACTGTAACAACTTTATTTTTTCCTTATATCATTTGAAGAATTTGCGCTAAATTCACAGTTCTTTTTTCCTATAATTGAGTATGCAGAATTGAATACACACCCACATCTGAAATTCAAGTGTACTTCCTGGACTATCTTGGATTTTGTCAAAAACTGTTTTGTTTTTGCTACTTGGTATATTTCATCTTCAGACCAACCTGGACAAAAATATCAAAAGAGTGTTTGTTCCAACCAGTTTTCCCGTAATGTGCCAGCAAATTTGACAGCGAGACCGCCAAACAGGAAGTGAGGCTGTATGTCAGTAACAACCTTGCACAATGACGTACATATTGGTAGGCAACTTCAGGACTATGCCCTAAGGCCATAAAACATAAAACAAATTTCATGACAGCACCACTTACTGGTCAAAAGTTACAATAAAATGCTGAAAATGCTTTCATCTACAGTGCCTTCTACTAATATTAGCACCCTTGGTAAATATGAGCAAAAAAGGCTGTGAAAAATTGTCTTTTGTTCTTTTGATCTTCATAAAAATGCTCTCATGGATATCAAACATTTGCAAACAAAACACAGGTTTATCCAAAAAATACATTTGTTAGTTATTGGCACCCTTTTAATCAATAAATTGTGCTACCTCCCTTTGCCAAGATAGCAGTTATGAGGCTTCTCCTATAATGCCTGATGAGGTTGGAGAATAAATAGCAAGGGATCTGAGACCATTCCTCCATACAAAATCTCTCCAGATCCTTTAAATTACGAGGTCCACTCTGGTGAACTCTCCTCTTCAGTTCACCCCACAATTTCTATGGGTTATCAGTTAGGGGACTCGGATGACCATGGCATCTTGATTTTGTGGTCATTAAGCCATTTAGTGTTGATCTTCATGTATGTTTTTCATCATTGTCCTGCTGCAAGATTCAACCATGGCCAATTTGAACCTTTCTGGCAGAGGCAGTCAGGTTTTCATTTAATATCTGTTGATATTTGATAGAGTCCATGATGCCATGTATGTCCAGGTCCTCTGGCACAAAACCAGCCCCAAAACATTAAAGAGCCACCACCATATCATTGCTGTCAGGCAGAAACCTTGTATGTTCAAAACTGCTACTTTTCAGGAAACGAAAAAAAACCTTGTATTTTAAAAATAATTTAACACTGCATCATCAAAGTTGGTATTGTGGCTTTATATATGGTCAGACACGTGCGTGTGTCATTATGTTATTAATGTCATTTAACAAGGAACTCTGGACTACTGTTCCCAGCAGCCACTGCACCACACCACCATGTCACATGACCACCTGCACCTGTACTTCATTCATGTTAACGAGCACTTAAGGGTATTCATAGCCACAGTTTGCACTACACTGGTCGTCTTAGGTTTGTCTTATTTTGCTGTTGGTATGTTGTCTCATTTCTCTGCCTATATTCCATGTGTTTAATCATTTCTGTTAGTAGATTTGTTTTATGTCAATTTAATCTGCACTTGCATCATCTTCGCATTCCGTGTTATGACAGAATGTAAGACCTTAACATGGATGCAGAGGATTTATTCAGAATCCAAGAGGCCCTAAATGAAAAGGAAAAGTAGAGGTCGGAGAAGGTGGGAAAATTCTACCTATTTAAAAACATTCGAGAATGGCTTGACGTGATGTACTCCGTCAATGGGTATGCCAGAGGGGTGCTTCCAATCAGGCTGGAACCATCTCCCACCCTCTCTCCCGCACTGTGGATCTTGTCCAGTCTGCCCTGTCGACGGAGAATGCTGTTCAGCCTCCCTGCTCGTCTGATGGTGCCGCTCAGTCTCCCTGTTCAGCTGAAGACATTGCTCCGCCTCCCAGTGCAGCCAAGAGCTCCGCTTTCTTCCCTGTTCTTAGGCTCTGCTTTGGACATTGCTCCACATTCCTGCTTGGCTGAGGACATGACTCCACCTTCCTGCTCAGCTGAGGACGTGGCTCCGCCTTCCTGCTCGGCTGAGGATGTGGCTCCACCTTCCTGCTCGGCTGAGGACGTCACTCCGCCTTCCTGCTCAGCTGAGGACTTCACTCTGCCTTCGTGCACAATGGAAGATGTTGCTCCTTTTCTTTTGTGCCATAAGTCGCTCCCTCTTTCTGCTTTGTGCCATATGTCATTCTGTGTTTCTGCTCCAGGGAGGACATCGCTCCCCCCTCATGATTCACGGAGAGCATTGCTCTTCCCTCTGGCCTCGTGGAGAACTTTGCTCCTCCCTCTGGCCTCAAGGAGAACTTTTCTCCTCCCTCTGGTTTCACGGAGAACTTTGCTCCCCCCTTGGACCTCGCAGAGAGCGTCGCTCCCCCCTCTAGCATCATGGGGAACGTTGCTTCCCCCTCAGGCTCCACCTTGAGCGTCGTTCCTCCCACTGGCTGTGCAGTAACCATCACTCTGCATTCAAGCCAGGCCAGGGATATCATGTTGTCTCTTTGTGGTGCGGAAGAGACCGCTCCACACCTGAACCTCAGAGAGCACACACAGTTCCTGTCTGAGGTTGACGTCACGGCCAACCAAGATCTGTTCTCGCCTGAGTCTGCTGACAAGGCCAACCAAGTTCTACTCACGCCATAGTCTGCTGACACGGCCGACCAAGTTCTGCTCACACCTGAGTCTGCTGACGTGGCCAACCAAGTTCTGCCATCCTGTTCTGCTGAGGATGTCACTCTGCCTTCTCGCTCTGCTGAAGCTGATGACCCAGCTTCCCACGCCTGGGTGCTGTCTAGCGACCCCGGCAAGCCTGCCCCAACCTCATGCCTGCCCCATGGATCCTTGAGGAACCCGCTATCTGTTGGACAATGCCTGCCTCGGGACCTAAAGGGCTGTGAAGACATTTGGCCCAGAGGGCAAGGACCGCCGGGGGAGGGAGTGTTTTCTGGGAGTAGTGCCTTTTGGGGGGGGGGGTTCTGTCATGTAACATCAGAGAAGGAAATTTGGACTACAGTTCCCAGCGGCCACTGCACCACACCACCATGTCCCATGACCACCTGCAACGAACACCTACGGGTATTTATAGCCACAGTTTGCATTACACTGGTTGTCTTACGTTTGTCTTATTTTGCCATTGTTATATTGTCTCGTTTCTCTGCCTAGATTCCATAGTTTGTGTTTAATCATTTGTTAGTAATTTTTTTTATGTCAATTAAATCTGCACTTGCATCCTACTCGCATTCCGTGTAGTGACAATTAACATTTTAACATAAGTTTTTAGACCAGCATATGTGGAGATATGTGTTCTGTCCATCATTTAAAATGGTCGCATCTGAGGCAGTAAGTAAATCACATTACTGTATATTTTCCTCAACTTACAGCTTACAAAGTTTATTGTATCTATGTGTGCACGCTCAGTTTTTCATGTTTTTAACCCTCCTAAATGGGAAAGTTTGAACCATTTCTACATTTGCGATGTCTCAAATACTGGTTAATCTCTCTTTTTAGGGCCCGCTGGTGCGAGGCCCAATTGGATTTGCTCCTATTATCCATCCATCCATCCATCTTCTATACCGCTTATCCTTTTCTTCAGGGTCACGGGGAAACCTGGAGCCTATCCCAGGGAGCATCGGGCACAAGGCAGCATACACCCTGAACAGGGTGCCAATCCATCGCAGGGCACAATCACATACACATTCACACACCCATTCATACACTACGGACACTTTGGACATGCCAATCAGCCTACCATACATGTCTTTGGACTGAGGGAGGAAACTGGAGTACCCGGAGGAAACCCCCGCATCACGGGAAGAACATGCAAACTCCACACACACATGGCCACGGTGGGACTCGAACTCCCAACCCTGGAGGTGTGAGGCAAACGTGCTATCCACTAAGCCACCATGCGCTGCTCCTATTATTATTATTATTATTATTATTATTATTATGTTTTTTTTTTGTTTTTTTTTTTCCTCAAATGAATCACATTTTAGAGGGCCTATATACAGTTGCAAGAAAAAGTATGTGAACCTTTTGGAATTTCATGGTTTTCTGCATAAATTTTTCATAAATTGTGATCTGATCTTCATCTAAGTCAAGGGTATTGACAAATATAATGTGTCTAAAATAATAACACTAAAAAAATTCTGATCTTTCATGTCTTTATTGAGAACAACCAAAACCCTCATAGTGCTTGTGGAAAAAGTATGTGAACCCTTGAGTTAATGACCTCAAAAAAGCTAATTGGAGTCAGGTTTTAACACACCTGGAGTCTCATTAAGAAAATGCGTTTGGAGGTGTGGATTACAGCTACTATGACTGATAAAAACCCCTCAAACCTTTGGAGTTTGCTCTGCACAAGAAGCACACGCTTATGTGAGCCATGCCTCACCAAAAAGAGCTTTCAGAGGATCTACGATCAAGAATTGTTGATTCACATAAAGTTGGTAAGGGTTACAAAGTGATTTCAAAGACTTTCACCAGTCTAAAGTTAGGCAAACATTCTACAAATGGAGACACTTTGGGACTGTTGCTACTTTACCAAGAAGTGGGCGAAATGACACCAAGAGCACAAAGAAGACTCATCAATGAGGTAAAGAAACAACCCTGCATGACAGCCAAAGATTTGAAGGCATCATTGGAACTGGCTAACATCTCTGTTCATGAGTCTACAATATGTAAAACATTGAACAAGCAGGGTATCTATGGCAGGACACCACAAAGGAAGCCACTGCTTACTAAAAAGAACATTGCTGCATGCCTGAAGTTTGCAAAAGAGCACATTGACACTCCACAGTGGTATTGGCAAAATGTTTTGTGGACTGATGAAACTAAGATTGAACTATTTGGAAAAACCAAACAGCACTACATCTGGCATAGAAAGGGCACAGCATATCATCATGAAAACATCATCCCAATCGTAAAGTATGGTGGAGGAAACATCATGATTTGGGCCTGCTTTGATGCATCAGGGCCTGGTCAGCTTGCAATCATTGAGGGGAAGATGAATTCCCATGTATATCAGACAATTCTTCAGGATAATGTGAGAATGTCTGAAACTGTGTAGAAGTTGGGTGATGCAACAGGACAACGACCCAAAACACGAGAGCAAGTCCACAACAGAATGGCTTCAGAAAAACAAAATTCACCTTTTGGAGTGGCCAAGTCAGAGCCCAGACGTCATCCCAATAGAGATGCTATGGAATGACTTGACGAAAGCCATACACATGAGACGTCCAAAGAATATGACCGAGCTAAAGCAGTTCTGCCAGGAAGAATGGGCTAAAATTCCTCCTGAACAATGTGCAGGTCTGATCCACAGCTACAGGAAGTGCCTGGTTGAGACTATTGCTGTCAAGTGGGGGTCAACCAGTTATTAATTCTAAGGGTTCGCTTACTTTTTCCACTGCCATTTTGAATGTTGAATGAGTGTGTTCAATAAAGACATGAGGGATCAGAATTTTTTTCATGTTATTATTTTAAGCACATTATATTTCTCAATACTCTTGACTTAGATGAAGATCAGATGACATTTTATGACAAGTTCATGCAGAAAACCATGAAATTCCAAAAGGTTCACATACTTTTTCTTGCCACTGTGTGTGTGTGTGTGTGTATATATATATATATATATATATATATATATATATATATATATATATATATATATATATATATATATATATATATATATATATATAAACCTGTGTTGTGTTTGCAATTGTTTGATATGCATGTGAGTAGAGTATTTATGAGAATTTTTATGAACAATATATCAAAAGGTTAAACAATCGACAATTTTTCACAGCCTTCTTTGCTCATATTTACCAAGGGTGCCAATATTAGTGGAGGGCACTGTAAGTACCAGTACCATTTATGATATTACTCCTACAAATTTTGTCCAATCTTCACCAAATTTGGCTTACATTGTCTTGAGAAATCTTGAGAAAACAATATCAGATAGATGTAAGTTGGTTGCAAATACTTGCACAAAGTAGGGGAATTGGTGCAGACTAATAAGAAAAAATACAAAATACCATAGATGTTTTCAAATTGCAAGATGAAAAACCATTTCAGGTCAGAGCAGTAGAAATCCTGACCACACTTCAAAGTAGCAACAGACAAAACCATAGGTCACATGAGTAGTGGAAGTGTCACCCTGCTACCCATTTGTTCATTTAGACCTTTTCTCTTATAGTCAGAGAATTTGACCACTGTCCATGGTCAAAACATACACATCATGAGGGAAACTACAAATCACTCTTGAATCCCTTTGCCTAAAGTTATGGCTCTTCTTTTTTGTGATTGCTTAGGCAACAATTGTAGTGCATCTGTGAAGGAGCAAATTGGCCCATGAAAATGCTGCTTGCAGTAGTAGTAGTAGTAATAATAATAATAATAATAATAACAATAGATTATTATGATTATCATTAGTATTTGATATATGACTTATCTGATACTATGACTCATTGCACATAGTGGTTTGTACTTATTACAAAACAATCACCAAAAAAATCTGTTTAATAATACCAAAAAAAAAAAAAAAACTACATTTCCCAGGTTTTTTCTTCATTTGAGGAGGTATAGCTGAGATCATATTGTTACATTGTCAGGCCTCTTTGCTATAATAAAGCCATTTAAAATATAATAGAAATATCAAGGTAGCATGTACTAGCATTCTTTTTCTTTCACTAAAAATGTGTTCCATGCAGAGTATGTCATGTCTTTTATAGCAGTGTCTTGGATAAAGAACAGTTAGTCATGTCAAATTCTTCAAGTTCTACATTCATTTCCGGCATCACAAAAAAGAAGTGTTTCGTGCAGTTTCTTTCCAGTAATTTCTACTCATTTACAGCTGCTGAACATTCTCAACTCTGGCAGAGTTGATTGTGCTACTATGAGAGATTAATCATGGATATGGCATCATAAGATATCACATTAATCACTGGATGTGGAACGGTCATTAAAGTGTGGAAATGGGTGATGTATCACATTGTCACTATTAGGTTATAGTGACAAATGGAACACTCGTTCAACATGACCGTAGAGAAGATGTATGGATTGTCACTTAAATATTTGCCAAACTCTTTTGATGTGCTCTGTTGATAATTAAAAATGAAGAGATGTGATGAGTAACTGTGGAGGTAAGGGTATTAATGTTTATATTATGTCTGATAGTTGTGTATCACCTAGTGAGATCACTTTTGATTGCTAATACTATACATTTCCAAATTGTCTGTTGTATGTGAATGGATGTGCGAATATGTGTGTGTGTGTGTGTGTGTATGCGTGTGTGATTGAGCCCTGCAATGGATTGACACCCCATCCAGGGAGTCTCATGTGTTGTGCCCAGAGTTCTCTGGGATAGGCTCCCCCATAGCCCTGTGTAGGATAAGCAGTATAGAAAATGGATGGATGCACTTCAACATCAAGCCTGCTGAGGCTTGAATAGATGACATGGAGTACATGACATAGATTCTTGACAAAGATTCTTTTACAATTCATCTTTATTTACCATGCACTAAGGTTAGATACACTATATTGCCAAATGTATGTGGACACCTGACCAATCAAACTCCTATGCATTTGTTGAACCATTATAGATTTCACCCCCCTTTGCTGTTATAACAAGATCATTATTCAGGTTGGACATTGATGTCGGACAAGAAGGCACACAGTCAGCATTCCGATTCATCCCAATCGGGGTTGAGGTCAGGGCTCTGTGGAGGCCATTCAAGTTCTTCCACATCAACCTTGCAAACCATTTCATCATGGATCTTGCTTTGTGCACAGGGCTATTGTCATGCTGGCACAGGTTTTGAGTAGGCTCCTTAATTCCATTAAAGGGAACTCTTAAAGCTACAACATACAAAGACATTCTAGACAACTGTGTGCTTTAAAATTTGTGGCAACAGTTTGTGGAAGGCCCACATATTTGTGTGATGGTCAGGTGTCCATAAACCTTTGGCCATATAGTGTAGAAAATAAGTAAATTGTGGTTTCAGTAGATTGCATTATAACTGTGTGGATAATGTTTAATGTTTAGAAATTCTTGTTTAGTGTGCTGACTTATTTCCAGCCTGGAAACTGGTATTCATTCATTCAACTTCAGTAACCACTTTATCAGGATTGCATTAGATCTGACACTTATCCCAAGGACACTGGGTGTGAGGTGAGAATACACCATGGATGGGCAACATGCATACACTTTAACACCTTGAAGCAATTTAGCACAATCAATCCACCTACTGGCATTTTTTTGGGGAGGTGGCAGGAAACTGAAGAAACCAGAGGACACCCACATGAACATGGGTAGAAAATTGGAAACTTTACACAGACAGTAACCAGAGCTCAGGTTTGACCAAGGGACCCTGAAGCTGTGAGCCACAAGATACCTGCTGTACCACCATACCACCCAGAGATTAATAATTGATACAAGACTACTAATAATTGATACAAGACTAATTTTCTACAATACTAACCATTATCTCTATCCCTATCCCTGAAAGTCACGCAGAAAATCATGTATTATGTCTGTGATGTATTTTGAATATACACATAATCAGCTGTGTGCTTCTGTTTTACATTTGCTGTTTGAAATGTCAAAGACTTGCTTGCCACTATCTGCCTCTTAGCTTTTGAATGTCCAGAATTAGATTAGAATGCAGTTCTTATGCATTCTGAATCTCCATTAGCTCCATTGTGACACCAAATACATCTGACAGCACTCCTACTAAATCTACTGTAAACTAGTTTTCTTGTAATTAGTTGCCTTTCTCTTCTTGCCTTGCATATACAGGAATTTATTATAGCTCTTTTAAGTGCTTGTTTTCCTCATAACTCACTTGTCAGTTTGTCAGAGTAGCTGGTGCTTGTTTCCCTTTTACACTAAACTAAGACTAGCTTCTCTAACCTTGCTGCTGTTTTCAATATCTAATCATACAAGTAATAGCATGAGTAAGTCAAATAAAACTACATATATAACTGGACTAGACTGTGAGTTTAAATCCCAGGACAGAGAATCTCTGTTGGGCCTTTGAGCAAGGCTTCAATTACCTTGAGTAAGGCTGTATTCTACCTCAGTTGGATAAAAGCACCTTCTAATGCATAAATGTAGGGATTTTAATTTGTGGGAGCGAATTAACTGGATTTGTATTGATAAAGTCATTAAAAAAAACCATCCACTGTGAATACATCTGCTAATGCTGGTACACATCATCAGTGATGTTCCGGGAATTCTCGGGTGTTTCAAATCTATCAGTGTCATTCAGCCTCGTCTAGGTGACCCAGCTGTACCTGATCAGAACCAAGCTTTTTTCCAGATGGCTAGTTAGCTACTTTCCAAATGGCTTTCCTGACTTGAGTAACAGCCATCTCAAGGGTCTCTCTCTCTGCATCTTCGGTGATACTGTGGATGGCTCTTTACTCAAAGCTCAACCTGCTGGGCACAGATTAGGCAGCAATACACTGGCTTCCAACTTCTACTGGCAAGTACCTTGATGGCAAGCCCTCATATTCTTAGCAAGATAATCCTAACCTTAATCATTCATAAATTTAAAGTTTTCATGCAATTTGTAATCATGTTTGTGTCAATAACAATAATAACTTATTATTATAATAATATTTTTCTATTATATCATACCACAGTAGTTTACTATAACAGCACAGCTCAGAAAATAGTGCTGTATATCAAATGATATGTTCATATTAACTCTTTCATTGTAATCTGTTATTTTTTTCTATATTTACTGCTATGGGACATGTATGGTAAATTTACGTAATCTAATACTAATAATCAACGGATAAAAAAAAAAGTGCTATTATTTAACAACAAAAATAATTATAATAATACTTTATATGGTGAAGCTTTCTTTTATGAAATGTTTAATTAATATTTATAGAAATGGAGTTTCTCAGTGACAAAAAAAGAAGCTGCTGAGGGAATTACTGTTTATAGTCTCTTTATCATAATTGATAACAGGAATTGTCTTACAGACATTCCTTAAACATTAAATGTAACTATAAATGGTTAAAATGGATGACATGTCATTCATTAATAAATTCAAAATTGTAATAGCAGATTACTGTGGTATACAAGTAACAAAACTTCCCACAATGTGCTATTAAATGAAAATAATCCGCTATATCACATCACCTTGTCGTAGACTATTTTATATAACAGCACATTCCAACAAGTTTTTTTTTTTTGAAATTTCTTCTTCCTCTTCTTCTTCTTCTTCTTATATGATATGCTCTACAACATACAATATCTGTGTTTTGTCTACATCTGAATTTGCACTGAACTCCACTTCCCATAGTCACAGTCATTCCGATTACTGATTGCACACACCAGGACTCAATGACCTTCACACACCTATAAGCACCAACACTTTGTGAAATATGTGTTCTGCACTGACTGATATTCACTTCACCTGATATACTAAGCTTTTAATCTATATTTACTATTTCTGGTTTTGTCCCTAGCGTGTTTCATAGTTTGTTGATTCTTGCCTTGTTCTTAGATACTCTGTTTGTAAATCACCTGACACATGGCCTGTTTTGTATTTTTTATCTTTGCCTCATGATTTGGACTTGTTTGCTATTGACAGTTATTCTTAATAAAGACACTGTCTGCAGTTGTCACAGTCACTGGCATCTGATACTATGACTCATTTCCCATAATGGTTTGTACTTATTAAAAAATAAGTTATTATTAGAAATTACAATTACAGTTTTGCAAGAAAAAAAGAAAGAAAGAAAGAAAATGACACTTACCTGAAGATAGAGCAAAGGAGAGAGAAGGTTAGTTACTCCCCTGTTAATCTCAGTATCTCTACTGAATGGAAATGTGCAAATCTAAGACAGGGATAATTGGGATAGCAGGAAGTCCATAGAGATTCATACCTAGGCCAAAGTCTATCAGCTCTGATTGCTTATTTTTCTCCTTCAAACAACACAGCAGTACTTTGACTGTCTGAAATTCTAATCCATGTCTATACAGAGAGAGTTATCCAGATCGATGATGGCAGGAGAACTTGCTGGTCTTCCAGAACATTCTGTATTTGTTAAATTCAGATGTATCTTCCCTTTCTCATACACCAAGGAGGAACATTTATTTCTTACCTTAAAGAGTCATGAAACACTAAACTACATTTTCTGAGATTTTAATAGAGGTGTTTGTGTTGCACATCATAAGAGACAATGTTAGCAGGGTTGTAGGCATCATTTCAGAGGGGGGGTTGCAGAATGTCAAGAGTATTCTTTTTTTCTGACCTTTGTCTAATTGATGGGTTTTATCTCTTCTTGTTCTTAATTGGCTTAATATGCAATTTATGATTCTGTACTTGTGTGTTATAATGTATATTTCACTGTATTATTTAATTAGTGCAAATTGTGTTTAGTGTACATGTACATTGCATATATATGGCACTGTATATAATATATACTTGTATATTCACACACTACATTATTCTCTTCAATTCTATTCTATTCTATTCTATTCTATTCTATTCTATTCAATAGAGGGCATGCATTGACATCACTTTCCTGTCGAAACATGCCCCCTCGGCTGGACTGAGTGGCAAAACATCCAGAAAAATGGCCGGTTTTAACAGGGGAAGCTGCAAAAATGCTAGTATAACTAACGATTATCAGCTTAAATTAAAGACAGTTAGACTTGACAATGACCCTTACAACTTGCCCAAGAACCTGTGGTCCATGGCACATGGCCAGAAATCGGTTTTCATTTATATGTACCTGATTTTAAACAAAGCCTGAAGGCATATAAACGTCTTGATGCTTGGTCCTACTTCAAGGTGGGATTTGGTGGAGAAATTAAACTGACCACCAATAAACATTCTGTTTGTATGTACAGGTATTTACAAATATTTTTATTTTATTTTATAATTTTATCTGGTAAAACATAAGCTAGCTAGTCTTAGTTTGTTTGTAGCTAACGCTGCTTCCACTTACTAATGTTATATATTTGTGAAGGTAAAACACAGTCAGAGAATGAATGAGCCCCCATTATTCATCAATGGAAATAGGCAGCATTTAAAAAGAAATATGTAGCAATTTTTTTCATCATTGTACAACATAAATACCACATGCCAAAAGAACTTACACTTACACTGCTCGACTTTATAAAAAAAGAGTGAATGGTTTTTTGGCACTCTGTAAAAAGATAGTTCCGAATTCTTGTTGAATCTGTTAGCAGAGTCGATCGCACAACAGTTTTTTTTCCCATTTTAGATGCTTTTTTTTCCCTGTTTTTGTGGAATTCATGCTGTACAGTAATGCTGCTGCTCAGTCTTTTTGCCACTCAGTGGGCATGACAGCAGTGAATTCTGGCTACCACGACATCACATGCATATCATCTTTTCTGTTCTATTCTATTCAACAGTCCATAGTTCAGAAAAGAAATAAGACACTCAAACCACACTGTTGCAAAGAGACTGTAATTGAACTAAACTAACAAACATGTCACTGTAAGGAGACCTTAGTATGTTATATCAACAATAAAAGAAACCATTATGTAACATGCAACACTGCCTGATCCAGACATATGAAATCCATGCAAATCCAAATTCACCAATAACAATTCACCATCTTATTCTAATATGAAGAACTCAGATAACACATCTGTAATAAAAATAAAAGACATTACAAAAAAGTTTGAAAATAAGTGCATGCTTGTGCGGGACTGTTTTGGCTAAAATTACCATGTAATCTTGCTAATTATTCATCAATGAAAATAGGCAGCGTTTAAAACATTATTTTCATCATTATATCAAATTTCAAATTATTCATCATTGTGCAACACGAATGCCAGATGCAAAAAAAACTTACACTGCTCGACTTAGTAAAAAAAAGGAGTGAATGGTTTTTTTGCCGCTGTCGTGGAAATTAGACAACACTCACAGACTCGTCCTCTGAAGGTAAAAAGGTTTATTACAGAAAGATGGTTAATACAGGATAGAATAAAGCAGGATAGAATAATGAGAGCGCTCTGGAGTCTTTGTACTAAACCACTACTATATATGAAACACAGAGCATGACATAATTCTGTGTACCGATAATGAGGCAGTTCGAACAGGCTTTGTTTTAGGATCTTGGAAGATGTTTAGACAAACCTTAAACAGAAGAACATATTTGAGTCTCTGTAAGCAGATAAACATTCTGTACTGATCTCAGTGACATGACATGGCCCTCTTAGGCATTATCCTCACATGAGAATGAAACAGAACAAGAACAAACTTATTACAAAGTAAAAATGAGTAATTTCCCTCACACCGCTTTTAGCCCAATTGCAACCTCTGAGCGCTCAGCGTGGGTGTGAGCATGGGCGTGACACATGGTGTGAGTGATCAATTGGCCTGGCAACGTCAGGTCACGTAAAGACTTATAGACACGTACACGTATTTATATAAAATATCATTTATATAATATATTTATATCAAAGATACACAAATTGGCCATGGCCAATGAAAAAGTGCAGGGGAAGAATTAACGTTTTATTAAAAGTGCTTCTATGCCCCTGAATGTTAGCATCCATTAATTTTAATTATAGGAGAAAACAGAGCTATTTTATTGGCACCCTGTCCAGGGTGTACCCAGGGATAGGCTCCAGGTTCCTCTGTGACCCTGAAGAAGGATAAGCAGTATAGAAGATGGATGGGTGGATGGAACAGAGCTATTTTCCTCTTCCAGGTTTAAAATCTACACTGTGTCGATGTCACAGGCAGTAAGGTGGCTATGTACTATAGTACTTCAATGACGCATCGATGTGTCATAATTATTAATGAGACTGTGTGTTCTTATCCTAAGATAAGATGCTGTCTTCTGCTTTCCTATGACATACGTGCCCTCTCTTCCTCCCCTGCCTTGCCCTGCCACACCCACTCCCCTCCCTTCTTCTCACACCCATCCCTATTTAAGTTGCATTTTTCAAAAAGATTATGAGGTAGACTTGAGCTGAAAGAGGGGGGTTTCATGATCCTTTAATGAGGCCAGCCCTAGGTAATGGGGATCTCTCAGATACATTTAGATTTCTGTCCAGCTGAGTTCCAAATTAATCAAAGTTTCGGGTGCATATGCTTTTTATGGATTTCCAATTAAATACACAGAGCACGCGAGAAAAAATGAAGATATACTGTATACCAATGTTCCACCCATTTCTTTCTCTCTCTCTCTCTCTCTCTCTCTCTCTCTGATGTAGTTGTAGAAATGTGGATTTGTCTACAGTGAAGGCTGAAATTATGTTTCACTCTTTCAGTTACACTGAGCTGGTGAGTAAATGTAGTACTGGCAAGATGGCAGAGAAGAGAATTATTTGAGATTTACAAATGCTTACTAGGAGTATGTCTAGATGGTTTAGTATCCAGTATTACAAGAAGCACATTTATCTAACTTGCTCAGCAAAAATAGCTTAATCACAGTTGTGGAAAGTTTATGCATTCTAGCCCATTTTGTGAAGCTATAATCAGATTGATCACTTTTGAAACTATTTTGTCAACAGACACCAAAGCATGTCTTTCTATGCAAAAATGTAGTTGGGTTTGAATTTTGAAATTGGATTTGAAAAAATTTTGTTTCGTTTGAATTTATATGGATGATGTTGTAATGAACAGTAACCCTGCCATGAATCCTTAACCTTTGCCTTGACATTCATATATTTGTATTTGTTATAAAATTGGTTACAAATTTACAAGTTTGACACCATGCTGATTTACATATACTTTATGTTTTTGGTGTTTCTTAAAGATTTTGTGAGTGTAAATCTGGAATTTCAAAAATGTAGGGTGGTCAAGGCTTGGGGTTGAAGAAAATTCATAATTCATAATGGCCATTTTAGGTTGTTTGCCCAAAAATGTCTGGGAAATCCTGATCTAACATTTGATGGGACTGAGTGGGAACTTAGACAGTTAAATAGAAAATACATGGATTCCCAATTGAGTGTGTAAATGTTCTGTAATAACTACACAATTGCTAAATTTATGTTGTTCTGACATAATACACAACTATACATAATTTATGTAAAAACATATTTTATACCAATATCTAATACTTAGCTACTTGTTTTCATTTATAAATGTAAAAATACCATGCACCTTATGGACTCTGGAATTGGACATTACACTCTTACTACAAGTACTACAACTTACTACAAGTACATATACAACTACAAGTATATATATATATATATACAGTATCTCACAAAAGTGAGTACACCCCTCACATTTTTGTAAATATTTGATTATATCTTTTCCTGTGACAGCACTGAAGAAATGACACTTTGCTACAATGTAAAGCTTGTGTACAGCTTGTAAATTTGCTGTACCCTCAAAATAACTCAACACACAGCCAGTAATGTCTAAACTGCTGGCAACAAAAGTGAGTACACCCCTAAGTGAAAATGTCCAAATTGGGCCCAAAGTGTCAATATTTTGTGTGGCCACCATTATTTTCCAGCACTGCCTTAACCCTCTTGGGCATGGCATTCACCAGAGCCTCTCAGGTTGCCACTGGAGTCCTCTTCCACTCTTCCATGATGACATCACGGAGCTGGGAGATGTTAGAGACCTTGTGCTCCTCCACCTTCCGTTTGAGGATGCCCCACAGATGCTCAATAGGGTTTAGGTCTGGAGACATGCTTGGCCAGTCCATCACCTTCACCCTCAGCTTCTTTAGCAAGGCAGTGGTCGTCTTGGAGGTGTGTTTGTGGTCGTTATAATGCTGGAATACTGCCCTGCAGCCCAGTCTCCGAAGGCATTCCGAAGTACATGTTGGCATTCATGGTTCCCTCAATGAAATGTAGCTTCCCAGTGCCAGCAGCACTCATGCAGCCCCAGACCATGACACTCCCACCACCATGCTTGACTGTAGGCAAGACACACTTGTCTTTGTATTCCTCACCTGGTTGCCGCCACACATGCTTGACACCATCTGAACCAAATAAGTTTATCTTGGTCTCATCAGACCACAGGACATGGTTCCAGTAATCCATGTCCTTAGTCTGCTTGTCTTCAGCAAACTGTTTGCAGACTTTCTTGTGCATCATCTTTAGAAGAGGCTTCCTTCTGGGACAATGCAGACCAGTTTGATTCAGTGTGCGGCGTATGGTCTGAGCACTGACAGGCTGACCCCCCACCCCTTCAACCTCTGCAGCAATGCTGGCAGTACTCATACGTCTATTTCCCAAAGACAACCTCTGGATATGACGCTGAGCACGTGCACTCAACATCTTTGGTCGACCATGGCGAGGCCTGTTCTGAGTGGAACCTGTCCTGTTAAACCGCTGTATGGTCTTGGCCACCATGCTGCAGCTCAGTGTCAGGGTCTTGGCAATCTTCTTATAGCCTAGGCCATCTTTATGTAGAGCAACAATTCTTTTTTTCAGATCCTCAGAGAGTTCTTTGCCATGAGGTGCCATGTTAAACTTCCAGTGACCAGTATGAGGGAGTGTGAGAGCGATGACACCAAATTTAACAAACCTGCTCCCCTTTCACACCTGAGACCTTGTAACACTAACAAGTCACATGACACCAGGGAGGGAAAATGGCTAATTGGGCCCAATTTGGACATTTTCACTTAGGGGTGTACTCACTTTTGTTGCCAGCCGTTTAGACATTAATGGCTGTGTGTTGAGTTATTTCGAGGGGACAGCAAATTTACACTGTTACACAAGCTGTACACTCACTACATTGTAGCAAAGTGTCATTTCTTCAGTGTTGTCACATGAAAAGATATTATCAAATATTTACAAAAATGTGAGGGGTGTACTCACTTTTGTGAGATACTGTACACATCACAGGGAACAATCACACTACAGACAATTTGGAAATACCAATCAACCTACAATGCATGCCTTTGGACTGGGGGAGCAAACTGGAGTACCTGGAAACCCCTGAAGCATGCAGGGTAGGGGCAGGATTTGAACCCCCAACCCTGGAGGTGTGAGACAAATGTGCTAACCACTAAGCCACTGTGCTGCCCTCATACATAATTCATAATATGTAACTACTTAAGTAATAATCTGGATCGTTAAATTGGTAAAAATGTGATATTCAATTTAGAAACATTGTTATGGTTTGTAATAACCTAAAAAAATTGGTCGTTGCCAATGCAGTCAACAGATCTAAACAGATCGTTTGGTCTATGGATCTATCTAATTGAAATGAGCCCTCTGCAGTAGGTTACACTTCTCTCAGCTTAATACAATTCATTCATCTTTTAAACTTGAAGGTGAAATATGCTAACTTTCTAGAATCAAATGGAATACATTATTTATTCGCCATAGAGAGTACTGAGATAAGTGGGTTTTAAGATAAGATAAGATCATCGATCTGGGATGTGAAATGTCAAGTTAAATAAAAAATTAATGTTTGGAAATCTAAAATGATTTTGTACTGACTTGATAATGTAGCAGTCATAAAATAAAAAAAATCTATAACAATGTTTGTACTTTGGGAATAAATTTAGGACACAGGAAAACCTGACGGTAACAGAGTATGTAGTTTATTGAGAATCACTATCATATGCATCATACACTGGGGAAGGGACAGGATTCATCAGAAAATAATCAATAGGTGAAGGATAATATGGTGGTGTGTTCATAGCAAAGCTACTGTCATCATCAGAGGAAAGAAAATATGGGCCTTCCACAGAGGATATGGGAGACAAATGAGCCTCAGTTTGAGTAGACGCATGAGCATAGGTCACCGATGGGATGATACGATAAGCGGGAGGATGAGGAAACCCTGGGGGTATAGGTGAAGAACAGAGTCATTCCTGCAAAGCAGTAATGTCCACTGCCAAATGTGCCAGCTAATGACGTAGATATTGGTCTAAGTTTGAGAAATTGAGCAGCCGAGAGAGAGAAAGTCCAGCTGATTGAGGGTGTTGGCCAGCTGGACAGAGAACAGAGAGAGGACAAAAATGAGAATATTATATATAACAAAACAGTAGTGGCAATATTTACTCATACACATATACAAGTATATGCAAAGAGTGTAAAAAAAACAAACAAACAAAAAAAAACAGGTATCAATACACTGTATAGAAAGAGCACGAAGTTGAAAACACACACACCCACTCACAAAATGTTTAAGAAACACCAAAAACGTATAACAAGCTTAGGACAAGAGACAAAATATGTGTAACAGTAAGCAATAATAAACATATATCTCACCCAAAATGAAGGAATGGTAAAATATCCAAAATATCCAGAGCAACAGAAATCTGCACAGCTTGGCTGCCGGAAGTGGAATGCTAGATACATAGATGTATGTATCTATATATCAATGTATTTATTTGGAGATGCAAGTTAGTTGTGTTAATACTGTTAATTCTAAAAGTTAATTCTGTCTTTAAGAAACTGAGAAAAATGTTGGAGAATATGCAGAATGCCACTCTGGTGCACTGATTTGGGATCCTGTTTTGTGACAAATATTTCTATGAACTGGTGAGAAATCTGATTTTCTATCAGCACTCCTACTATAAATCATGAATAATGGCCCCAATATTCTTTCATCTTCTTCTATTATGAAATGATTTGCTCCTGGTCACTCAGTCCAAAGAAATAATTGCACCCTTTTACATTCAAATAGCCTGAAAATAGGTTTTTCAATGTCTTGCTGACTTCTGTGGGAAGAGAGAGAACAAATGCAACATAGCTGTTGATAGAATAGCGAGAAACGCATTGCAAAACTTTGAAAGACAAACCACTCATATTTGTGTTATTTCACTTTTTGGAATTTTGAACTGTCATATTGTGGCTATATTTATCTTCACAAATAGTGTTTGGTAATGCTTTACTTAAAGGAAAACTCCACCCGGAAACACATTAAAATGTATTACTGTTGAAATAAATAGGATGTGCTTAGCAATTCTAGTGCTAATTTATTGTATTTCCATTATTCCTGTTATGGACAGACTAAAAGACTTAAGTGCTGCTGCACTGCTCTTTTGAGCTAGAGATGAAGCAAGGGCTAAAATATAATTTTTAAATAAACCTTGGACACCACTGAAAATCACGTTAATTATAAAGATTAATATGCAAGCCCTTCAAGACAACATACAGAGAACTACATAAACTACATACATTTATAAAGTTTTGTACCAATAAATAGCTAATATAATGTACACTTCCCCCCCCCAGTTTTCCCAGATGGCATAATACCTGAATTGTTATGATGTAAGGTTGTGTTGATGTAAGGTTGAATTATGACACATTTGAGGCAGATTTTCTTAAAATGTCATGACAACTTGAGACAAGTTTTGGTAGTGGCAATCATTACACTGCAACATCAGGGTTGTGTTATTTTTC